>NC_080540.1:25469778-25542662 GCF_028640845.1 Ahaetulla prasina | reverse complement strand
GCGCCACGGCACTCTCTACAACCTTCGCAACAAAGCGAAGGTTGGAGACTGGACGATAATTACCCAAAATAGCTGGGTCCAGGGAGGGCTTCTTAAGGAGGGGTCTCACCACCGCCTCTTTCAAGGCGGCAGGGAAAACCCCTTCCAACAAAGAAGCGTTGATAATCCTCTGGAGCCAGCCTCGTGTCACCCCTTGAGTGGCCAATACCAGCCAGGAAGGGCACGGGTCCAGTAAACATGTCGTGCCGTGAAGCCTCCCCAACAGCCTGTCCACGTCCTCGGGAGCCACAGGGTCAAACTCATCCCAAATGGACTCAACAAGACGTGCCTCCTCTCCCTCGCTTGGATCATCCCAAATTCGGTCCAGACCGTCCCTCAGCTGAGCGATTTTATCGTATAGATAACCGCTAAACTCCTCGGCTCGTCCCTGCAAAGGGTCATCCCACACCTCCTGGTGTAGGAGAGAGCGGGTCACCCGAAACAGGGCGGCCGGGCGGTTATCTGCTGACACAATGAGGGTGGAGGCGTAGGAACGCCTCGCTTCCCTCATTGCCACTAGGTAGGTCCTAGAATAGGACCTAACTAGTGTCCGATCAGTTTCGGAGCGACTGGACCTCCAGGTGCTCTCCAGGCGCCTTCTCCGGCGTTTCATCTCCCTCAGCCCCTCGGAGAACCAAGGGGCCGGTGGAGATCTACGCCGGGTCAGAGGCCGCAAAGGCGCGACACGGTCCAAGGCCCCGGCCGCGGCCTGTTGCCAGGCCACGACCAGTTCCTCAGTCGTGCCGTGGGCCAGTTCCTCAGGGACAGCCCAAGCTCCGTCAGGAACCTCTCGGGGTCCATCAGGCGCCTGGGACGGAACCACCGTGTAGGTTCCGTCTCCCTGCGGTGGTGAATGGCGGTTCGGAAGTCTAGACGAAGGAGAAAATGATCCGACCATGACATTGGTTCTGTTACTAAGTCATCTAATACCAGATCATTTAACCACTGTCCAGAGATATAAAGCAGATCCAGTGTGCCTCCCCCCATGTGCATAGGGCCATCATTTACTCGAATCAGGTCCAAGGCCATCATGGAAGCCAAGAACTCCCGAGCTGTCGTCGATGACAAGCCAACTCATGGCAGGTTGAAATCCCCCATGACTATAAGTCTGGGGGTCTCAACCGCCACAGCAGCAAGTACCTCCAACAGCTCAGGCAGGGCTGTGGTCACGCAGCAAGGAGCCAGGTACGCGATCACCAAGCCCAACTGATTCCTATAGCCCCACCGCACATAGAGGGATTCACAACCGGCAATCTGAGGAATAGTGGTCTCCCTCGGCTCTAGATCCTCCTTGATAACAACCGCTACCCCCCCACCCCTGCCTTGGACCCTCGGCTGATGAAATGCTCGGAAACCTGGAGGGCACATCTCAACAAGGGGGACCCCCCCCTCTGGGCCCAACCAATTTATTTTTTGATCAAAAAATGTTTTTCCCAATATCAAATGTCAGCCAGAGTCAGCCACCCTGCAACATTATTTGGTCTTAAATTTGCAAAATATGACCATGCCAATCACCAACTTCAGCTCTTGATTTTTTTGTGCCCAAGAATCAAAGCACTCTGATCAAAAGTGTGGATAAATGAATCATACATTTATTTATTAATTCACATATTTTATATTTGATTATTAGATTGGTGTCAGGCCTGGAAACCTTGACAATTGGATGTTAATTTCACTATTCTTGAACTTCATAGTTTTAATTCTTTCGTTATTAAATCACCTTAATTATCAAAAAGATGCAAATGAAGCCTACAAACCCTGGAATAACTTCAGTGAATAATTAAACATCATAAGCCTACGAAACCAATTCACAATCAGTTTCCCACTTGTATCATTAGATGTTCTTTAGTGTTTAGATTAGGTCTCAAGAGAATAATGTAGCACTTGGGGAAGAAGATGCAGCCCAGTAGACCAGCACTGGAAGCCAAGATGGAGAAGATCTGCACGACCACCAAGAACTTTCCTTTAGTGCTCAGGTAGGTGGGCAGGAAAGAGACCCAGACGCTGCAGAAGACCAGCATGCTGAAGGTGATCAGCTTGGCCTCATTGAAGGCCCCAGGCAGGTTCCTAGCCAGGAAAGCTACAGTGAAGCAAATGATAGCTAGGAAACACATGTAGCCAAGGACAAGATAAAACATGACGACAGAGCCTTCATTGCACTGAAGGATGATCTCTTCTGGCTGGGTGTGTAAGTCAGAGTCAGGGAATGGGGGAGAAATTCCAAGCCACATCGCACAGATGAAAACTTGGCCAGCAGAACCAGAAAGGATGATGGAGTTGGCCAAGCTTTTCCCCAACCATCTTCTCACTTTGTTCCCTGGTTTTGTGGCCAGGAAGGCCAGCACCACTGTGATTGTTTTGGCCAACACAGAAGACACGGCTACTGAGAAGACAATGCTGAACACCGTCTGTTGGAGAAGACAGGAAGCTTTCCTTGGTTGACCAATGAAGAGAAATGAGGACAAAAAGCAAAGGAGGAGGGAGACCAGAAGGATGAAGGAGAGGTCCCGGTTGTTGGCTTTGACAATGGGAGTTTCTAGGTATTTAATGAATATGATTAAAATAAATCCTGTGGTTAGCAACAAGAGTAGAGCAAAGGACACAAGGATGATGCCCAGATGTTCTTCATAGGACAGGAAGGTTATTCTTTTGGGGATACACTGGACTCGGTTCTTGGTTGGATATTGATCATCTGGGCACTTGGTGCATTTTTCAGTATCTGAGAAAACAAAAAAGTAATATTTCTTTTATAGCTCTTTTCACATTTCAAGAAAGATTTTCTTTGAATGTCAGATGATACTGAGCAAGCATGGCAGGTGCTAATATTCAAAATACAAATGGGGGCTGGTTGATAATGCTAACTGTGACTGCAGGAACATCCCACTAACTTTATATCATATGGCGATGTAATGTCTCCTCAGAAGGTTCCCTGGATCCCTGCATTAAATACACCATCTTGAGGGCATTGCCGCTCAATGGCTAAATAAAATAGAATAGAATAGAATTCTTTATTGGCCAAGTGTGATTGGACACACAAGGAATTTCTCTTGGTGCATTTGCTCTTGGTGTACATAAAAGAAAAGATACGTTCATCAAGAATCATAAGGTACAACACTTAATTGTACAACACTTAATTGTACAACACTTACAGCAACCAAAGCAATCTGGAACTGAACACACTCAAAACCGTAGAAATGGTGGTAGACTTTAGGAAAAACCCTTAGATACTTCCACCTCTCACAATACTTGACAGTAGAAACCTTCAAATTTCTGGGTTCTATCATATCGCAAGATCTCAGATGGACAGCTAACATCAAAAACATCATTAAAAAAGGACAACAAAGAATGATCTTTCTGCGCCAACTCAGTAAGTTCAAACTGCCCAAGGAGCTGCTAATCCAATTCTACAGAGGAATTATTGAGTCTGTCATTTGCACCTCTATAACTGTCTGGTTCGGTTCTGCAACCCAACAAGAAAAACACAGACTTCAGAGGATAATTAGAACTGCAGAAAAAATAATTGCTACCAACCTGCCTTCCACTGAGGACCTGTATACTGCACGAATCAAGAAGAGGGCCGTGAAAATATTTGCAGATCCCTCGCATCCTGGACATAAACTGTTTCAACTCCTACCCTCAAAACGACGCTATAGAGCACTGCACACCAGAACAACTAGACACAAGAACAGTTTTTTCCCGAAGGCCATCACTCTGCTAAACAAATAATTCCCTCAACACTGTCAGACTATTTACTGAATCTGCACTACTATTAATCATTTCATAGTTCCCATCATCAATCTCTTTCCACTTATGACTGTATGACTATAACTTGTTGCTGGCAATCCTTATGATTTATATTGATATATTGATCATCAATTGTGTTGTAAATGTTGTACCTTGATGAATGTATCTTTTCTTTTATGTACACTGAGAACATATGCACCAAGACAAATTCCTTGTATGTCCAATCACACTTGGCCAATAAAATTCTATTCTATTCTAATAATAGTCATAGCGTACAAATAAGCAATCAGGAAACAATCAATATCAATATAACATAATAACAGAGTTGGAAGGGACCTTGGAGGTCTCCTAGTCCAACCCCCTGCTTAGGCAGGAAACCCTACACCATTTCAGACAAATGGCTATCCAACATTTTCTTAAAAATTTCCAGTGTTGGAGAATTCATAACTTCTGCAGGAAAGATGTTCCACTGATTAATTGTTCTAACTGCCAGGAAATTTCTCCTTAGTTCTAGGTTGCTTCTCTCCTTGATCAGTTTCCACCCATTGCTTCTTGTTCTACCTTCAGGTGCTTTGGAGAATAGTTTGACTCCCTCTTCTTTGTGGCAACCCCTGAGATATTGGAACACTGCTATCATATCTCCCCTAGTCCTTCTTTTCATTAAACTAGACATACCGCGTTCCTGCAACCGTTCTTCATATGTTTTAACCTCCAGTCCCCTAATCATCTTCGTTGCTCTTCTCTGCACTCTTTCTAGAGTCTCAACATCTTTTTTAGAATAGAATAGAATAGAATAGAATAGAATAGAATAGAATAGAATAGAATAGAATAGAATAGAATAGAATTTTATTGGCCAAGTGTGATTGGACACACAAGGAATTTGTCTTGGTGCATATGCTCTCAGTGTACATAAAAGAAAAGATACGTTCATCAAGGTACAACATTTACAACACAATTGATGGTCAATATATCAATATAAATCATAAGGATTGCCAGCAACAAGTTATAGTCATACAGTCATAAGTGGAAAGAGATTGGTGATGGGAACTATGAGAAGATTAATAGTAGTGCAGATTCAGTAAATAGTCTGACAGTGTTGAGGGAATTATTTGTTTAGCAGAGTGATGGCCTTCGGGGAAAAACATCGTGGCAACCAAAACTGAATGTAATATTCCAAGTGTGGCCTTTACCAAGGCATTATAAAGTGGCACTAACAGTTCACATGATCTTGATTCTATCCCTCTGTTTATGCAGCCCAGAACTGTGTTGGCTTTTTTAGCAGCTGCTGCACACTGCTGGCTCATATCTAAATGGTTCTCCACTAGGACTCCAAGATCCCTTCACAGTCACTACTATTGAGCAAGGTACCACAAAAAAAGGGGGTTTTTTTGCCTAAATGTAGAACCTTACTTTTTTCACTGTTGAATTTCATTTTGTTAGTTAGGGCCCAATGTTCAAGTCTGTCAGGATCCTTCTGTATCTTGAGCCTATCTTCTGGAGTGTTGGCTATTCCTGCCAGCTTGGTGTCATCTGCAAATTTGATGAATTCCTCATCTATCCCCTCATCCAAGTCATTGATGAAAATGTTGAAGAGTACTGGGCCTAAAACAGAACCTTGGGGTACTCCACTGCATACTCCCCTCCATGTGGATGTCGTTCCATTGAGGACTACTCGTTGAGTGCAGTTGGTCAACCAGTTACGAATCCATCTGGTGGTGGTGCTGTCTAACCCACAGTTTTCTACTTTATCTAGTAGTAGGTTATGGTCTACTTTATCAAATGCTTTACTGAAGTCCAAGTAAATTATATCAACAGCATTCCTCTGGTCCACTAATTTTGTCATTTTGTCAAAGAATGCAATGAAGTCTGGCATGATCTCTTTTTGACAAACCCATGTTGGCTTTTGGTTATTACTTTGTTTGCTTCTAGGTGTTCGGTGATTCGTTGCTTGATTATCTTTTCCAGAATCTTCTCTGGTATTGAGGTTAGGCTGATAGGTCTGTAGTTTCCTGGATCTGTTTTTTTTTTCGTTTTTGAAGATGGGAACTACATCAGCTCTTTTCCAGTCCTCTGGCAGTTCCCCTGTGCTCCAGGATCTTTGAAAGATATAGTTCAGTGGTTCTGAGATCTCGTCTGCCAGTTCCTTCAGAACCTTGGGGTGTAATCCATCCGGTCCTGGTGATTTGAACTCGTCTAGGGTAGACAGGTGTTCACTTACCATTTTTTTTCCTATTTTAAATTGTGTTCCTAATCTTTTTTTTGTGGTGCTGTTTTTGATAGGTTGGGTTTTGTTTTTGTTTTTTTGTTTTTTTGTTTTTTTGTTTTTTTTTTTAAATTTGAATTTATATCCCACCCTTCTCCGAAGACTCAGGGTGGCTTACACAGTGTTAAGCAATAGTCTTCATCCATTTGTATATTATATACAAAGTCAACTTTTATTGCCCCCAACAATCTGGGTCCTCATTTTATCTACCTTATAAAGGATGGATGGCTGAGTCAACCTTGGGCCTGGTGGGACTTGAACTTGCAGTAATTTTATTTTTTCCTTTCGTGTAAAGACAGATGCCAAAAATGAGTTAAGTAGATCTGCTTTCTCTCTGTTGCTTGTCACCTTCTTGCCACTTTCTCCCAGCAATGGGCCAATGTTTCCTTGACTTTTTTCTTGTTTTTAACATGTTGGAAGAAGCTTTTTTTGTTATTTTTTTACTTTTGTCTCTAGCCTTTGTTCGTTGTGAACAGTTTAGATATCCAGCCATAGTTTAGCCACTCTAGTAATTCCTCATACATAATTTAATTCTATTCATAATTGTACCCATCATTTCTATTATGCATTTTTCAAATAATCCACGGTTCTGGTGTTTTATATTTTGATACACATTGTTATATCCTGTTTCTGCTAATTTTATCTCTTAATGCTGTATTCTTTAACACCGTACAAAATAAATACAATGGATTGGTTGGTTTTCTTTTCGCCCTGCTTTCTGTTAAATCTGATTCCTCTTAATCCCAATTGTAAAACTATGGTGCTTTTTTTCCCCCTTTTAGAACAACAACTGTATTCCTTTTTTGTTGCTGTTGTAACTGTTTGTATTTCATTACTTAATATCCAAGAAAATTGGAAAGATAAAAAGAAGAGAAGGCCCAGTTGCAATCCAACCAAGGAAACCATGATGGTAGCGATGCTCAACCTGGGAATGTTAAACTAGGCTATAAACAATATTTGTGTTTTACCTCTTAATCTGTAAAATGGAAAACTAAAGCACTAAAAATAATAAATCCCACTTCTTTATGGCAAGTCTTGTGTATGCATTTCTCTCATCCCTTGAATCCAAATACCCTCCCTCCGTGGTACCCCGAATTAGACCTTTCTGTTTAGGGGGTTCTGTGATCTTAATAAAGATTGACTGATTAATGAATTGATTGATTTATATATAGAATAGAATAAAAGAGTTGAAAGGGACCTTGGAGGTCTCCTAGTCCAACCCCCTGCTTAGGCAGGAAACCCTACACCACTTCAGACAAGTGGTTATCCAACATCATATTAAAAATTTCCAGTGTTGGAGAATTCACAACTTCTGCAGGCAAGATGTTCCAATGATTAATTGTTCTAACTGCCAGGATATTTTGCCTTAGTTCTAAGTTGCTTCTTTCCTTGATCAGTTTCCACCCATTGCTTCTTGTTCTACCCTCAGGTGCTTTGGAGAACAGCCCGACTCCCTCTTCTTTGTGGCAACCCCTGAGATATTGGAACACTGCTATCATGTCTCCCTTAGTCCTTCTTTTCATTAAACTAGGCGTACCCAGTTCCAGCAATCGTTTTTCATACGTTTTAGCCTCCGGTCCCCTAATCATTTTTGTTGCTTTTCTCTGCGTTCTTTCTAGAATCTCAACATCTTTTTTACATCGTGGCGATATCTTTGGGGCTGTAATATAAACTTGGTTTGGGTGAGCAAAGGCCATTGATCTGAAACCATTTCTCAATTTCAAAGAATGCAGATGTTCCTAATAAGGGTCAACATGGGAGAACAGTTCCAAACTGACAAGAAAAGAGAAATCTCCTCTGATGCATGTACCGTATTTTTTGGAGTATAAGACGCACCTTTCTTCCCCAAAAATGAGGGTGAAAATCTGGGTGCGTCTTATACTCTGAATGGAGCCCCACCCAGCTTCTCAAAGGGAGGTTTCAGAGGCTGAAAGAAGCTTCAGAAAAGAAGCCCCCAAAAAGAGCTTCAGAAAAGAAGCCTCCAAACAGAGCTTTTTCCAAAACAGAGCTTCAGAGGCTTTTTTTCTGAAGTTCTGTTTTGCAGGATTTCAGAGGCAGAAAAAGGTATTTTCTGAAATGGAGTTTTAGAGCCAAAAAGAAAAGCAAAAAGAAAAGCAAGGCACAGAGCTCACAACCAAGGAACCTGTTGCTAAAGTTCACCTCTGGGAACAGCTGACTGGGGGCATTCCAGGAGGCCGATCCACCTGCCAATCAGCTTTTTTCTTATTTTCCTCCCCAAAAACTAAGGTGCGTCTTATATTCCGGTGCGTTTTATACTCTGAAAAATACAGTAATTTTTCACAATCCACCATGTCCTTCTATCTCTTCCTACCTCATCCCTCAAATCTTTCTTCCCATTATATGGAAGAAATTGAGCACCCTGAAAATTAGGAACCACAAAACTATCAACCTTCGATGTGTCTCTTTTTAAATGCACATTGATCAACATGTTCTGGATGAATCTAATACCCTTTCCTCTGGTGTGACCCACCTTCCTGAGTGGAGATGGTCCCTTCTGGACAAGGAACACAGTCATAGCAGCAAACTGGTTCTCCTTCTCGTTTCTGCTTGACAAATCCAGGATGACAATTTTCCACACATCTGGACTGAGGCAGGGACTAAGGAAAAAACAAGGAATGCCAAACAAAGTATGTTAGAAATAACCATCATTGAAAAATGGAGGTAGACATGAACATTAGTCAAGTAGTTGCTTGGGTAAGTAGTTCACTTAGGTAAATAAGAAATTTTTAACTAACTCTCAATCTTGCAGGGGATATAACTACAGGCAGATTCTTCACTTGGTTCCTCCCTTTTGCTTCTAGAATATCTCATTGTAATACAGGACATTTCAATTTAAGAAATTCTGGAGAGAAGCAATTGAGAAAAGATTTAAGCGTGAAGTAGCAGTTAGTGGTTCCTCCACATTCCTCCTTTCTTCGTGTATCCATGAGTTTAAAGCATGATGCTTTAGTCATATTAAAGTTTGGAATAAAATTTATTCTGAAAGGTTTGTGAAATTTGTATTTTACTAGATTTATTAAAACAGAATAAAAATGCAATGAAGAAAGAAACTTCCGGCCAATGGGATCGGGGAAGGCTTCTTCTAGACCACATGTGTCATTGAAAAGCCATCATCACCCCAATTTGAAAGTGGACCAGGACAACCTCCCAGTTAAGATATAAAGGAAAACTTGGTTACATATTAGGTCTGGATTTGGTGCAGTGGTTAGAATGCAGAGTTGCAGGCTGACTCTCTCCACTGCCAGGAGTTTGATCCCAACTGTCTCAAAGTTAACTCAGCTTTCCATCTTTCCAAGGTTGGTAAAATAAAGACCAGATTGTTGGGGGCAATATACTGACTCTGTAAACTGCTTAGAAAGTGCTAGATAGCACTATGGAGCAGTACATGGACAGCTAACATCAAAAACATCATCAAAAAAGGACAACAAAAAATGTTCTTTCTGTGCCAACTCACTAAGCTCAAACTGCCCAAGGAGCTGCTGATTCAGTTCTACAAAGGAATTATTGAGTCTGTCATTTGCACCTCTATAACTGTCTGGTTCGGTTCTGCAACCCAACAAGAAAGACACAGACTTCAGAGGATAATTAGAACTGCAGAAAAAATAATTGCTACCAACCTGCCTTCCTTTGAAGACCTGTATACTGCACAAATCAAGAAGAGGGCCGTGAAAATATTTACAGATCCCTCACATCCAGGACATAAACTGTTTCAACTCCTACCCTCAAAACGACGCTATAGAGCACTGCACACCAGAATAACTAGACACAAGAACAGTTTTTTCCCGAAGGCCATCACTCTGCTAAACAAATAATTCCCTCAACACTGTCAAACTATTTACTAAATCTGCACTACTATTAATCTTCTCATCGTTCCCATCACCAATCTCTTTCCACTTATGACTGTATGACTGTAACTTTGTTGCTGGCAATCCTTATGATTTATATTGATATATTGACCATCATTTGTGTTGTAAATGTTGTACCTTGATGAACATATCTTTTCTTTTATGTACACTGAGAGCATATGCACCAAGACAAACTCCTTGTGTTTCGAATCACACTTGGCCAATAAAGAATTCTATTCTATTCTATTCTATTCTACATAAGTCTAAGCGCTATTGCTATTTATTTGTATATTGATTTGTTAATTTTGTATGGCCGCCATGCTGGTGAACTAAGACTGCCTAGTTTTTAGACCTGTAGAAAGATGAGATGGAGATGAGGTGCCCTAAAAAAGGGTAAGTCATGCACTTTTTGCTGCATCACAAGGGATATGAGTAGGAGCCCTGTGTCAGAAAGAGATGTTTCTAAGGCAGGGGTGTCAAACTCTCTTTCATTGATGGCTGCATCAGGGTTGTGTTTGATCTCAGGGGGGCGGGGAAGAGGTGTGTGGCCTGGGGATATGGCCAGCTTGATGTCATTCATTGAGGCTCCAATTGTGGCCGTGACAGGCTCCTGCAGCCCTTTGCCAGTGAAAATGGAGCTCGGGAAGGCTGTGTACTGGGCTGTTTCCAAGGTGGGCCCGTGGGACAGATCTAAGCACCCCATGGATTGGATCCAGCCTCCGGGCCTTGAGTTTGACACCCCTGTTCTAAAGCCAAGTTAGGTATCCAAAAAAGGTTCCTTTCTATTGAAAAACCACAGTTAGGTGACACCAACTGGCATGAAAATACAGAGCTACATTTATAATCAGCTACATTTGGAGACTCCTTTCTCCCAGAGAGACTTAAGGTAGCTAATAATCAAAGCAAACAACTGCATTCAAGGTGGTTCCTTATGAAGTGATAAGCTAAAGACGCAATCTAAGTAACTTCCCCCCACCCGCCCCAGTTTGTCCCTCATTTCTTCCAATATGAAGAAGGGCTTTTCTTTGGATCAAGTCATGTTTCAGTGCTTCAATTTTCTGGGTCAGGGCAGATCAGAACAGTCAATACGATTGCATATTGCCTTGGACTTTCTCCTTGGACTTTCTCCTCAGGACATAAAGCCTTGGACTTTCTCCTCAGGAGCAGAAGGCCTATTTGTCTGTCCCAGTGGTGAAATCCAATTTTTTTCACTACCGGTTCTGTGGGCGTGGCTTGGTGGGCAGGACAGGGGAAGAATACTGCAAAATCCTCATTCCCTCCCCACTCCAGGGGAAGGATACTGCAAAATCCCCATTCCCTCCCCAATTTGGGGCCAACCAGAGGTGGTATTTGCTGGTTCTCTGAACTACTCAAAACTTCTACTACTGGTTCTATGAGAACCAAAATCCCCAGCATTTGATGTCCATTTTCAGCAGTTTTGTCCAGATACTTGTTTGCACAGGGTACACAATATAGCCATCATCACCCAGCATCTCACGTTGGACATCGCTGAATCAATTTAAAACCGTGTTCCATATCACAGTATCTTAGGGACACCTTGTCAATTATATTGAAGACAATAAGGCACTTTAAAAAAAACTATAAGGGTTTTATTCCCCAAATTCAATTTTCACTGAAGCCTATTTGGCAGGGGTGAAATCTACTTACCTTCCTTAACGGTTAGGGAGTGTGTGCATGTCACATGCGCACGCGGACCCTCTGAGCATGCGCAAAACCGTCTGTGCATCCACATAGAGAGAAAAACACGTTACTTCCTGGTTAAAACCAGGAAGTAATGACAACCGGGTGGGTGGGCAGAGCCTTGCACCACCGTTGCTACCGGTTCTCCGAACCACCCGCCGCAATCGCTACCAATTTGGCCGAACCGGGAGCATTTCACCCCTGCTATTTGGTGAATAGGTTTAGCTACTTGAAATGTGTCCTAAGGCTTTGGAAAACAGAAAACGCACCAATATTTAATTCACCTTGTTGAGCAACTTTAGCTGTGAAACAGCATGTCGATCGATAGTAAGTCTCTCTCTTTCCAAAACCCCTAGTTTCATTTTAATGGGATCCTCCCTGGAGAGAATGATCGAGCTTATGATCTCCAGATCTGCTGCGACATCACCATTTCGGTCCAAATACATTATGAGGTGGGAAAGATTCCAAAACTCATTCTTCTTCAAAAATGGATGGAACTGGAATAAAAATATCCAGGAATGTTAAAAGCAGAACCCTTGGGTGGTTGTTGTTTTTATCCCATGTGGCCTTTCCACATTTTTTTTTTATTCAAAAAGTTTTACAGAAAATTTTTTTCCCTTTCCCCCCCCTCCCCTCCCCCCTCCCTTCACAACCCCCCTACCCCCCCCCCGACTTCCCGGAACGAGCACAAGGTATAGTTAAAAATAAAACAAACATATGCTAAAAAATTTCCATCCCAACTTAATTATACCCCTACAATCATCAATTCCTAACTTCCCCCGAAAACAATCAAAAATAATACATCATAATCATTCAAAAACAGTCTGATAACTCTTAGTCTGATATCTACGTTGAATATAGTCAATCCATTTTTTCCATTCCTTTAAGTATCTTTCTTGCGTATTGTCTTTCAAAAAGGCTGATATCTTCGCCATCTCAGCCAAATTGGCAACCTTCAATATCCATTCTTCTATTGTAGGTACTTCTTTTTTCTTCCAGTATTGTCCTATTAATAATCTTGCTGCTGTTATTAGATTTAAAATCAATTTAGTCTCAATTACTGTACAGTCCGTAATAATTCCCAACAAAAAAAATTGCGGCAGGAACTTTATCTTCTTTTTCAAAACATTTTGTAAAATCCACCAAATTTTTATCCAAAAGGCCTTTATATCCTTACAAGTCCACCAAATGTGAAAATATATAGTGTCATCACAATTACATCTCCAACATTTTGCTTGCATATCTGGATACATACACAATAATTTCTTAGGATCTAAATGCCATCTATAAAACATTTTATAGGCCGTACGGGTCTGGATGGGGAGAAACAGGCTCAAGCTCAATCCCTCCAAGACTGAGTGGCTGTGGATGCCGGCATCCCGGTACAGTCAGCTGAGTCCTCGGCTGACTGTTGGGGGCGAGTCATTGGCCCCGATGGAGAGGGTGCGCAATCTGGGCGTTCTCCTGGATGAACGGCTGTCTTTTGAAGACCATTTGACGGCCGTCTCCAGGAGAGCTTTCCACCAGGTTCGCCTGGTGCGCCAGTTGCGCCCCTTTCTAGACCGGGATGCCTTATGCACGGTCACTCACGCCCTCGTGACGTCTCGCCTGGATTACTGCAATGCTCTCTACATGGGGCTCCCCTTGAGGGGCATCCGGAGGCTTCAAGTTGGTCCAGAACGCGGCTGCACAGGTGATAGAGGGAGCCCCTCGGGGCTCCCGTGTTACACCTATCCTGCGCAGACTGCACTGGCTACCTGTGGCCTTCCGGGTGCGCTTCAAGGTGTTGGTGACAATCTTTAAAGCGCTCCATGGCATAGGGCCGGGCTATTTACGGGACCGCCTACTGCTACCAAATACCTCTCACCGACCCGTGCGCTCCCACAGAGAGGGACTCCTCAGGGTGCCGTCAGCTAGGCAGTGCCGTCTGGCGACACCCAGGGGAAGGGCCTTCTCTGTGGGGGCTCCCACC
Source organism: Ahaetulla prasina (assembly GCF_028640845.1). NCBI lineage: Eukaryota > Metazoa > Chordata > Lepidosauria > Squamata > Colubridae > Ahaetulla > Ahaetulla prasina. The sequence goes on along the minus strand of NC_080540.1, from coordinate 25,529,077 downwards.
CTCTGGAACGAACTCCCCCCAGGACTTCGTCAACTTCCGGGCCTCCGAACCTTTCGTCGCGAGCTTAAAACGCACTTATTCATCTGCGCGGGACTGGATTAGATTTTAAAGTTATTGGTTTTAAGGGTTTTTTTATTATTTATATTGTTTTTTAAATTCGGCAATAGAATAAGTTTTTTAATTGTTGTTTTTTAATTTGTATTTATATGTATTTTAACTGCCTGTGAACCGCCCTGAGTCCTTAGGGAGATAGGGCGGTATATAAATTTGAAAAATAAATAAATAAATAAATAAATTTTATAAAAATTTTCCCTCAGATTCTGTGCCTGCGTGAATTTAACATTTCTAACCCAAATTTTTTCCCAAGTTTCCAATAATATTGGCTCCTGAAAATTTTGTGCCCACTTTATCATACAGTCCTTTACCAAGTCCCTTTCAGAATCTATTTCAAGTAACACATTATACAATCTCTTTATATGCTCCTGAGACTGATTTCTAATTTGCTTTACCAAATTTCCCTCGTTCTGCTCTATACCAATTTTCTGATCTTCCTTCCATCTAGCACGTAATTGCTCATATTGAAACCAAATATAATTTTTCCCTTCTTCTTTTAGCACGTGCAGAGATTTTAATTGCAAATTACCTCTTTCAGTATACAAAAGATCTTTGTATGTAATCATTTCCTGATTCTGTTCTATATTTATATTCTCTATTGTGGCCTTTCCACATTTGAATCTTTCTTCTACAGTTGTCTAACTTGCAAATATCCTGAGTTGGAAGAACAGTTGTTATCACTATCCTCAAAAGAGAAAAAGAAAGGTTCAGCAAATTTTTTACACACACACACACACACACACACACACACTTATACATATATTCCATTGGGAATATATATATGGATCGGCAGTGAAATCCTCTGAAGTCTGCTACCAATTCTGTGAGTCTGCTACCGAGCACCCGCTTCGCACACATGCACACCTCAGCCACACCCACACAGTGCGAAAAAAGGGACATTTTGAAGCCTTCCGAGTCTGCAAAGGTAAGTAGAACAGCGAGAGGGGAATCCACAGTGTCACATGATTTAGATTAGCAGGAAATCTGACGATTCTAGCTAATATAAATCACGCATCACAGTTGATTGTCACCCAGCTGATTGTTGGAAATGCCAGTTCGCCCAAACCGGTAGCATTTTTACGACCGGTTCACCTGAACCAATCCGAACCGGTAGCATGTCACCCCTGATATACATATTCTGGAGTAGCCTTCAGAAGTTGTAGGTGCTCACTGGTGGCTTTCAAAAAGAGACAGGAAAACCATGTGTCTGAAATGATATAGGGCAGTGATGGCTAACATTTTTGGTGTCATGTGCTGGGGGAGCACGGGGGGGGGGGTCATGCACGTGCCCACACCCATAATTCAATGCACCCCACACCCCGTGCATGTGCACATGATCCCCTGCACTCCCCCTGCTTTTGGCATGTGGTGGTACGGTGGGCCCAGTAGACCCGTTTTTCACCCTCCCCAAGCTCCAGAGGCTTACTTGGAGTCTGGGGAGGGCAAAAACAGCCTTCCCCACCCCCCTGGAGGCCCTCTGGAGGCCATAAACAGCCCATTTGCTGACTTCTGGTGGGATCGGAAGGCCTGTTTTTTGTTCTCCCCAGGCTGCTGAGTCTTTCTAGGAGCTTAGGGAGGGTGGAAACTGCCTTATTTTATTTATTTATTATTTATTTAATCATATTTATATACCGCCCTATGTCCCAAGGGACTCAGGGCGGTTAACAGCCACGTAAAATATACATAAATACAAGTTAAAACCCCAATTAAAAAACTTATTAAATACGGCTGAATATTAAAACCCCAATAGAATAATAAAAAACCCCATTAAAAACCAAATTTAAAATCCTAGTCCAGTCCTGCGCAAATAAAAAGATGTGTCTTAAGCTCACGGCGAAAGGTTCGAAGGTCAGGAAATTGATGAAGTCCTGGGGGAAGTTCATTCCAGAGGGTGGGAGCCCCCACAGAAAAGGCCCTTCCCCTAATGGAGCACTGCCTGGCTGACGGCACCCTGAGGAGTCCCTCCCTGTGAGAGCGTACTGGTCGGTGGGAGGCAATCAGTAGCAGTAGACGGTCCCGTATATATCCTGGCCCAATGCCATGGAGCGCTTTAAAGATAATTACCAAAACCTTGAAGCGCACCCGAAAGGCCACAGGTAGCCAGTGCAGTCTGCGCAGGAGAGGTGTCACATGGGAGCCAAGAGGGGCTCCCTCTATCACCCGCGCAGCCGGGTATCAACCGCGCAGCACCCTCTATCACCCCCACCCCACTCCCCTGGAGGCCCTCCGAAGGCCAGAAATGGCCCAGTTCTCAAAAATGGAACCCAGGAGGGCTATGTGCGGCTCTCCTGAGCTCCATTTTCACTGGTAGAGGTACCACGAGCCGATCCTTCACTATTTCCAGGGCAGCCCCATGGGCCAGTTCTAAACACCCCACAGGTCAGATCTGGCCCGCAGGACTGGGGTTTGACACCCCTGTCTCAGAGTGTTAGATATGGAAAAAATGAGTTCAGTCACAAGAGAAGAGATTCTGGCTGACTGAGATGAAAAACATCCTAAAAGGAGGAACAATTTTAGAGCTGATCTAGTGAACCGGAGAAGCTCAAGTTTCCTCTTCACTGATTGCTTTAACACAAAGATCCAGCAGTCATTACTTAAAGAAGCTTTAACTGGAATTTCTGCAGACAGGAGGAGTTGTACTAGATGGCCTCAGGGACTCCTTCAAATTTATGAAGATAAAATTCTAAAATGCTAATTGCAAATTCATAAAGACAGGAATTTATTTTAAAATTCATACATACTTTATAAAATTAACGCTGCTTAATATCAAAATGTATGTGTCATGGTACCCGCTCTTTGGAAAATTATCTGCAAGTGATTAGGTTGGTAAAATGTGTTTGCTTTTTGAAGCATAAAATGGTTGATATGGAGAGGAGGCGTGGCCAGCATTGCGATGAGACAATGTGAACCCTGGGGCTCCAGGAAGAACACTGAAATTTGGGTCATTTCAGGGGTCCTTAATGGACCATAGCTGTCCTGGAGGGACAGCGAAGAAAGAAGGCACTGGCCGGTGCAAACAAGGAAGTTGTGAATTCCCTGCAGCACCAGCATCTAGCTTAGTGACAAGGAAAGGCAGCCATTAGGAGCTGCCAAAGTCGGGAGGGCCAAACAAAAGGACTGAGCAGGAGCAGAGATTAGAACAGGGTATTGTTATCAGGTGAGTGATTGGCCAACTCACAGGTAAGAAGAAAAAACTTTTAAAGTTAAAAAGATTTTCCAATTTGAAGTTAGCGGCTAATTGGCACATGGAAACTTAAAGCGGGAGGAAACAAACAGCAAAGAGGATTTATAAGACAAAAGCCCTAAAAGAAAACGTTCCATCTGGATTTAAAATAGGATTTGGAAGAAATTATAAATATTAAAAGGAGAAGAAAATTGAGGGAAAGCATCTTTTACTAACAAAAGGATATAATTGAGGAAGACGAAGCAATAGTTTTTGTGGATTAACAAGTGACATTTTTTTGCTGGGATTTGTGTATTGGAGAGAAACGTCACTGGAGAGGGAAAAAACTAACATTGCATTACTTAGGCTACTATCGGAAAGACGAAGGAGTGTTTCTTTAAACAGCTATGGCATAACCTCAAAAGACTGGAAAGATCAGGGACTTGAACTAGAACGATTTTAAAAAAATAATAAAAAACACTGAATTGGCCTGCATTTGGAAATAGAAAAAAGGGAAAGAAAAGAAAAAAAGAGACAATATTTTGGACTTGAATTCGAACTATATATAAGTCAAAATAAATTTAAAAATCCTTTCTCCTAATATTGAGAATATGGAGAGTTAGGAGGATGAGTATGAGGAATTATGGGAAATGCTTCAAATGGTACGAGAATCCTTTAAAGGGAATAAGGAAGCAGAGAAGTGGCTTGAGAATAAAAAATGATGATGAAGAAATTATGGGGAAGAAACAAGAGGAAAAAAATACAATGCTGAAAAACAAATAAGTGAGGATAAAAATACAGATGATTATATTGGGATTGATAATGAGAGAATAGAAATGGAGAGGGGGAAGGATACTTTAAAAAAGAAAGGGAAAAAAGGAAAGAAGAAAAGATTGAGGGGGAAAATGGATGATTACATTGGGATTGGCGGTGACAGAATAAAGAGAAGAGGAGGAAATGGAGAAAAATTGAGGGGGGAAATCAAAAGGGTATAAATTAGAGAAAGGAGGTGGAAAAGAAGATACAAGAAAGAGAGAAAGAAGAAGAGAAGAGAATGAGAGAAAAGGAGAAAAATATTAAGAGATGGAATTTTGGAGAGATTGAAAGCAAATGGTTAAAAGGAGGAGAAAAATGAATAATAGAAAAGAAATTAAAATAGTTGCAGAAATTTTAGGAACGATGGAAATTAGAAGAAATATATAGATTATTGCAAAAGGATAGTAAGAAATGTTGAAATGAAGTGAATGAAGGGACTAGAAAAGAAGGAATATACCGTTTAATGTAAAATGGAGAAGTAGATGAAATGTGGAAGATATAATGGGATATATGTTTGCTTTTTCTTTTTGTGTCTGAGAATTCACGGAATGAGAAAGAATTATAGTGGATGGTAAAGAAATAAATTTTAAATATAGAAAAGAATGGAAAAATTAAATGAAGTCCAGATTTAAAAAGAAGTCAAGAAGTTAAAAAAGAAGTAGATTGTTTAAAATAAATAAATAAATAGTCCAGCAGATGAAATGTAAAAAAAAGGATAGTTTATAAGTGAAAATGATTGAAATTAAGATGTAAAACGGAATAAAATTGAAACGTTAGGAAATGATGTATACTATTGGAAGAGAATAATAATTATTGAATAGTGAACAAAAACTTTAAGAAAATAAGAGGTGGAAGGTTGTATTAATTGATTGTAAGATATAAATGGAATAAGATGAAGACAATGCTAATAACTAAAATATATGAGTGGAAGTTTGAGAAATATACTCAATAAATGAGAAAATCGGGGTTGTCTGGACACCAGAAATATTGAAATGAAAATAAATACAGCAATGGAGAGAGATAAGAAGAAGGAGAGAGATGGAAAGGGAGAAGGAGGGAGAGAGAAAGAAGAAGAGAATGAGAGAAAGGGAGAAAAATATTAAGAGATGGAATTTTGGAGAGATTGAAAGCAAATGGTTAAAAGGAGGAGAAAAATGAATAATAGAAAAGAAATTAAAATAGTTGCAGAAATTTAAAATAGATGGAAATTAGAAGAAATATATAGATTATTGCAAAAGGATAGTAAGAAATGTTGAAATGAAGTGAATGAAGGGAGTAGAAAAGAAGGAATATACCGTTTAATGTAAAATGGAGAAGTAGATGAAATGTGGAAGATATAATGGGATATATGTTTGCTTTTTCTTTTTGTGTCTGAGAATTCACGGAATGAGAAAGAATTATAGTGGATGGTAAAGAAATAAATTTTAAATATAGAAAAGAATGGAAAAATTAAATGAAGTCCAGATTTAAAAAGAAGTCAAGAAGTTAAAAAAGAAGTAGATTGTTTAAAATAAATAAATAAATAGTCCAGCAGATGAAATGTAAAAAACAGTATGGTTTATAAGTGAAAATGATTGAAATTAAGATGTAAAACGGAATAAAATTGAAACGTTAGGAAATGATGTATACTATTGGAAGAGAATAATAATTATTGAATAGTGAACAAAAACTTTAAGAAAATAAGAGGTGGAAGGTTGTATTAATTGATTGTAAGATATAAATGGAATAAGATGAAGACAATGCTAATAACTAAAATATATGAGTGGAAGTTTGAGAAATATACTCAATAAATGAGAAAATCGGGGTTGTCTGGACACCAGAAATATTGAAATGAAAATAAATACAGCAATGGAGAGAGATAAGAAGAAGGAGAGAGATGGAAAGGGAGAAGGAGGGAGAGAGAAAGAAGAAAGGGAAGAGGAGAGGAGGAAAGGTAGGGGAAACAATAGTAGGGAGAAGGTTAGACAGGGAGGAAGTAGGGAGGAGGTGGAAGAAGGAAGGGGAAATAGAGAAGGAGTGGGAGAGGAGAGAAGAAAGTAGGTAGGATAAAATACCTACTTTCCAGAATGAGGCTGTGCGGGTGATAGAGGGAGCAACTCGAGGCTCCCATGTAACACTCCTCCTGCGCAAGCTGCACTGGCTTCCAGTGGTCTTCTGGGTGCAATTCAAGGTGTTGGTTACCACCTTTAAAGCGCTCCATGGCATAGGACCGGGTTATTAATGTGACCGCCTGCTGCTACCGATTGCCTCCCATCGACCTGTGCGCTCCCATAGGGAGGGTCTCCTCAGGGTGCCGTTGGTCAGACAATGTCGACTGGCGACCCCCAGGGGGAGGGCCTTCTCTGTGGGGGCTGCCTCCAGGGATCCGTCAACTTCCTGACCGCCAGACCTTCCGACGCAAGTTGAAGACATTTTTATTTCATCGCGCAGGGTTGGCTTAATATAGTTTTAATGGGTTTTTATTAAAAGTTTTAGTTTTTTAGCCAAATTGAATTAGTTTTTTAAAAAGGTTTTTAATTTTTGTATTCTTTGTTTTACCTGGCTGTAAACCGCCTTGAGTCCTTCGGGAGAAGGGCGGTATATAAATTAAAATAATAATAAAATAAAATAAAAAGGAAGGAGGAAGAGGAGTGAGAAGGAGAAGAAAGGATTGCTATAAAAAAAAAAGATAAAATGGAAGAAAGGCAACCCTGAATATATTTGAATATATTAGGATAAAAATTGAAACAGTTAAAAAAAAGAATGAAAGAGAATGACTATTAATAAAAATGGAGAAATTAGAACTTGAGGGCAAAAGAAGATGTGACTTAGAGAAATGAGCAAAAAAAATATTAGGATATGGATAAAAATTATGAAAAAAAATATTCTGGCAAAAATTGTAACTAAGTAAAATATATTTGAATATGTTAAATTGGATAAGATATGAGATGGCCAATACTCTGTTCATAAATTATGTATGTGTGTAGGAGGTGGAATTAAAAAATCAATAAAAACTTAAGTTTTTTTTAAAAAAATGGTTGAGATGGTTCCCTTACTCCTTTGTATTACCTTCTCCAAAGAAAGTAAGATTCATGGATCTTTGTCGGGACTCCATACCTGCCATGGCTTAAGCCTTTCAGTCCCCAGCCTCTCTTCTCGCCCTTTCCTTCTCCTCTTCAATATGGAGGAATAGGCAGCATTCAAGGCATGGGCGAGGGTATTCATCGTGGAATAAACAAGGCGGTTATATAAGTTCCACAACCTGCTTCTTTCAGCTTTGGTGTTCAGTGGTGATGTCTGAACGCATCTTGTCCGGCCTTTGACAGAAATGTCGTCTTTTGAAAAAGAACAGCGAAAAGTCTGATTTGTGACCTGTGGTGTCAGAAAGAAATCTGATTCAAAGAAACCATCGTTTGCCCTTTTTTTCCACTGAAAACCGTAGTTCCAAACACTATGGACATATTTGAGAAATGAGTGTCTTCCTATCTGCATTTGCCCATAGTTTGGACACAGCCATACTTTTCCTTCAATGGGTTCTGGCAAACCTTGAAGGGTTGAATGGAAAAGAAGAATTCTGTCCAAAAGCAAAAAAAATTCTACGAACTGAAGAAAGACATTGACTTGTTTCCACTTAGAGAGGGCATCCCTGAGGGGTGCTGTAGGTGCAGAGATTGAAAAGAGTTGTGATAGAACAATACAAATCCCATTCCTCACAAGCAGAGGTGTCAAAGTCCTCATGAAGTTCACTCCACTCTCCGTGTCTGAAGCAAAGAGACCAATCAAAGACCATCCAAAATGGAGGAGCACTTTGACAATTCCTGTGTAGATAACCCCTAATTTGGGGAGCATATGGTAGAAAAATGGGAATTGACTTTTATCACGCAGAGCTTCTGGAGCACCTAAACGGATCTGGGGGGGAAATGAAGAATGCTGTATTTTTTTTTTTAGTTTTATTTTTACATTCATATCCAACAACTCATCCAATGTACAGTCATATACAATTAATCGGGCTTGCCCAGTCACCACCCCCTCCTTTTAACTCTCTTCCCTCTTCTACCTTCTTCTACTTTTTAGACCTTCCTCCCCTTCTCTTATCTACATCCTCTCCTCCCTCCACCCTATACCTTCCTTCTCCCTCTTCTACCCCTCTTCCTTCCTCTTCTCTCTCTTCTACCCCTCTTCTCCTCTTTCCTACCTCCTACTCTCTCCTCTTTTCTCCCTCCCCACCATTCTAAAATGGTAGCTGGGCAGACCCGACTCTACTTTAATTATATTTATACATCTTCAATAATCCCTGTACATCAACCATCACTCCATCCTCTACCCTCAACCCCCCACCCCAATTCCCCTCCCCCTTACACCCCGCCTGACTTCCCAGAACAAAATGCAGGGTATCAAGGCTTGTGGAGACAATAACCTGTGTTTCTCCTGACTGATGTATTGTGTGATATTCACTTACTTTCCCTACTTCAGCGCATGCGCAGGGCCTCAAAAGCGTGCCTAAATGGGACTCCATAGAGCCAGGGTGGGGCGAGCCCTCCCACCTGTGATTTCCACTAGCAGTTCACCAAAACTGGCTGCATATCACCTTTAATTACACAGTTCATGACAAAGCAATTGTCAACAATGGATTATCTGTGTCTAAATCCTTCCTTATTCTTTGTTCTTCTTCATCTTTCCACTCTGAACTTTATTCAAGAGGAACAAGATATGGTTTCCGAGTTGGAAGGGACCTTGGAGGCCTTCTAGTCCAACCCTCTGCCCAGGCAGGAAACCCTACACCATTTCAGACAAATGGTTATCAAACGTTTTCTTAAAAATTTCCAGTGTTGGAGCATTCACAACTTCTGCAGGCAAGTCGTTCCACTGATTAATTGTTCTAACTTTCAGGAAATTTCTCCTTAGTTCTAGGTTGCTTCTCTCCTTGATTAGTTTCCATCCACTGCTTCTTGTTCTACCCTTAGGTGCTTTGGAGAACAGCCTGACTCCCTCTTCCTTGTGGCAACCCCTGAGATATTGGAACACTGCTATCATGTCTTCCCTAGTCCTTCTTTTCATTAAACTAGGCATACTGAGTTCTTGCAACCATTCTTCATATGTTTTAGCCTCCAGTCCCCTAATCATCTTTGTTGCTCTTCTCTGCAGTCTTTCTAGAGTCTCCACATCTTTTTTACATTGTGGCAACCAAAACTGAAATTATTAGACTAATCTATTATTTGTAGAGAAGAACCTGCGAATAGTGGGTCCCACAGATTGGGATATTTCTTGAATAGTTCAGCCAATAAAAAAATCCTTTCCAGGAGCTTTGTTGTTCTTCAAGTCCTTTGTGTTGAATTTCATCATGGACTGATTAGGGTGAAAAATAGTTGACATATTGATTAATATGCTTGTACTTTTTAAATGAATTGGAGTAATTAATGGTAGCGGTCAGTGTAAGTCCACAAACATATATTTCTTATAAACTTTAGGTAATATAAGCCATTGGGATTCTTTGCACAAACCTGGAATTTGTACATCATTGAAAATATTATTTTGGCTAAGCTGATATAGAAAACAAAAGCTTTCCATCAGTGCTTCCTTTTCTACAGAAGACCCTTTGATTGGACACAAAGCCCATCCTCACCTTCACAAGTGGACAGGAGAAGCCCCCAAAGCAATACTAGACAACACAGTATCAACAGTAGAAACCTTTAAATTTCTAGGTTCTATCATATAGAATAGAATAGAATAGAATAGAATAGAATAGAATAGAATAGAATAGAATTGAATTGAATTGAATTGAATTGAATTGAATTGAATTGAATTGAATTTTTTATTGGCCAAATGTGATTGGACACACAAGGAATTTGTCTTGGTGCATATGCTCTCAGTGTACATAAAAGAAAAGATACGTTCATCAAGGTACAACATTTACAACACAAATGATGGTCAATATATCAATATAAATCATAAGGATTGCAAGATCTACAGATCCCTCACATCCAGGACATAAATTGTTTCAACTCCTACCCTCAAAACAACGCTATACAGCACTGCACCACAGAACAACTAGACACAAGAACAGTTTTTTCCCAAAGGCCATCACTCTGCTAAACAAATAATTCCCTCAACACTGTCAAACTATTTACTAAATCTGCACTACTATTAATTTTCTCATCGTTGCCATCACCAATCTCTTGTATGACTGTAACTTTTTTGCTGGTAATCCTTATGATTTATATTTATATTTATATAAATTTTTATATTTATTTATATTTATATTTATATAACAGGCTCAAGCTCAATCCCTCCAAGACAGAGTGGCTGTGGATGCCGGCATCCCGGTACAGTCAGCTAAATCCGCAGCTGACCATCGGTGGCGAGTCATTGGCCCCGATGGAGAGGGTCCGCAAGTTAGGCGTCCTCCTGGATGAACGGCTGTCTCTAGAAGATCATTTAACGGCCGTCTCCAGGAGAGCATTCTACCAGGTTCGCCTGGTACGCCAGTTGCGCCCCTTTCTGGACTGGGATGCCCTATGCACGGTCACTCACGCACTCGTGACGTCTCGCCTGGATTACTGCAATGCTCTCTACATGGGGCTCCCCTTGAAGGGCATCCGGAGGCTACAGTTAGTCCAGAATGCGGCTGCGCGGGTGATAGATGGAGCCCCCCGTGGCTCCCGCATAACACCCATCCTGCGCAGACTGCACTGGCTACCTGTGGCTTTCTGAGTGCGCTTCAAGGTTTTGGTGACCACCTTTAAAGCGCTCCATGGCATAGGGCCGGGTTATTTACGGGACCGCCTACTGCTACCGAATACCTCTCACCGACCCGTGCGCTCTCATAGAGAGGGACTCCTCAGGGTGCCGTCAGCGAGGCAATGTCGTCTGGCGACGCCCAGGGGAAGGGCCTTCTCTGTAGGGGCTCCCACCCTCTGGAACGAACTACCCCCCGGACTTCGTCAGCTTTCGGACCTTCAGACCTTCCGCCGCGGGCTTCAAACATACTTATTTAATTGCGCAGGACTGAGTTAGATTTTAAATTTATGGGTTTTAAATTGGGTTTTATTTCTATATTTTTAATTATTGGGCTTTTAGAATAAGTTTTTTAATTGCTTTTATATTGTATTTATGTGTTTTTAAGTGCCTGTAAACCGCCCTGAGTCCTTTGGGAGATAGGGCGGTATATAAATATGATCAAATAAATAAATAAATAAATAAATAAATAAATAAATAAATAAATAAATAAATAAATAAATAAATAAATAAATAAATAAATATTGATATATTGACCATAAATTGTGTTGTAAATGTTGTACCTTGATGAACGTATCTTTTCTTTTACATACACTGAGAGCGTATGCACCAAGAAAAATTCCTTGTGTGTCCAATCACACTTGACCAATAAAAAATATATTCTATTCTATGGGAATGTTGTCATGAAATTATATGGCTGCTTGGATGCTACACACACACACACACACAAACACACACACACACACACAGAATCAATCCCATCCCTACACAACATACCTACAGTGGCCATGGAGAAAAACAGCTCTTGACTTCACGTGAGGTATTACTAAGGTTTTATAAATCCTTAGTAAAACCGCACCTAGAATACTGCATCCAGTTTTGGTCACCATATTACAAAAAAGATGTTGAGACTTTGGAAAAAGTGCAGAGAAGAGCAACTAAGATGATTAAAGACCTGGAGACTAAAACATACAAAGAACGGTTGCAGGACTTGGCTATGGGTAGTCTAGAGAAAAGAAGGACTAGGGGTGACATGACAGCAGTGTTCCAGGATTTTTATTTTTTATTTTTTGTTTACATTTATATCCCGCCCTTCTCCGAAGACTCAGGGCGGCTTACAGTGTGTTTGAGAGGTTACTACAAAGAAATGGGGTTCAACTTATTTTCCAAAGCACCAGAAGGCAAGGCAAGAAACAATAGATAGAAACTAATCAAAGAGAGAAGCAACCTGGAATTTAGGAGGAACTTCCTAACAGTGAGAACAATTAACCAGCGGAACAGCTTGACTCCAGAATTTGCAGATGCTTCATCGCTAGAGTTTTTTTAGGAGGAGACTGGACAGCCAGTTGTCTGAAATGGTGTAGGGTCTCCTGCTCGAGCAGGGGGTTGGACTAGCAGACCTCCAAGATCCCTTCTAGCTCTATTCTGATGGATCGATTGACTTCCATCGAGGAGATACAGTTCGCTTACCCATCCTACCATTCTACCCAATTTACTAGATAGAGAGGCACACATACAAACCTGTGGGATTTTGTAGGGGGCTATTAATGTTGACATCTGGATGGAGATATCCCTGTCGGTTTGATCTAAAACAACCAAATGGTTGTCCTTCTTTCCACAGCTGTAGTTGGGAACATTGGCTTCTCCTACAGAGAGGATGTCCAGCAAGGCATCTGATGTGCCAAGAGTGCTGAAATAGTCATCGTGGATATTGTACCCAAGTGTGAGATTGTGCAGGAGCGGGGAATTCTTCCCGACCATTTGAATAGCGAAAATATGGCGTAGGATCCCAGACTGATCAGAGGATATTCTAGTGTAAAAAAATGTTCATTTTATCATCATCGCCACCACCGTCATCAGTCGTAAAATATATTTTATATTTTTTATAGATATTTTGGCTTGACTAGTGAAAATGAAGCATAGCACTTTTGAATGAGCAATAGATAAACTCCTGTAAAAAATGACCATGTTATTATCATCGCTTCTGCTGATCACCGGCTGCCAGCAATTTGGCAGTTCAAGTCTCAGCAGCTCAAGTCTCAGCAGCTCAAGATTGACTCAGCCTTCCATCCTTCCGAGGTTGGTAAAATGAGGACCCAGATTGTTGGGGGCAATATGCCGACTCTGTAAACTGCTTAGAGAGGGCTATAAAGCACTGTGAAGCGGTATATAAGTGTAAGTGCTATTGCTACCATCATCAACCGAACCAACAACATATTTGTTTTTCAATCTAATCCACTTTGTCTCTTGAAGCCTATAGAATCTTAAGCAGACACTGACTCCAAACCTAGAGGCACATGATACTCACCCATCTCCATTTAAATTTAATGAATGTTGGGGAGATGGAATTGATACAGTCCCCCTCCTGGTTTAAGAATCACAAATGCACCATTATTTGTAACAATACTAATTTTCAAATGGCCAGTAACCAAGGGTCAAAATAAATGATTGTGGAATCACCGTAGAAGGAAGAGGATGTTTCAAAAGTGACTCAGAAACCAATTCTAAAAAAAGAAGTCACCTTGTATTTCTATATAAGGATCGGGAAATAAATATCAATGAGTAGTTGTATTTGCAATGAGCTGGGCAGGGGAAAACTACAAGAATCAGTAATTTAAAGAAGAGTCAGTACAGCATTCAAATCATGAATTCAAGACTGAATGGGGAGAGGAAAATAATGTGGATTTTTTTTTCCGTCCCATCTTTGGATTTGAGTCTTTTCTTCAAAATAAGACAAAGGAAGCATGGAAATCAAAATGATTCAGGAAAGTAGGCAGGACGGGTGCTGCAATATAGGAGCCGGTGGAATCAGGAGAACAAAATGAGAGAATTATAAAAGGAAGGAATGCAACTGCATTATCCTGAATGACTTACGAGTGAAACTGATTAGAAGGCACTGCATTGAAAGGGAAGGTTATAGGCAGCAGTTTCGATGTAGCGATGATTATGTTAATAAAATGATCTCCTGGTCTGTAATAACTCCATGGTTTTTTCACCTCCTGGTGCTCTAAACTGAGTGGGCATTTCATTCTCAGCTTCCCAGAGACCGGCTGGGACAACAGCAGCATCAAAAGCAGAAGCAGGAGGTCCATAATTCATAGGGCTGAATCAATTATCTTCCTGTTTCTCAACAAGAACAGGAAGAATTAAGAGCCCTCTCATAAAAGCCCGTGACTTTCCTGATTCAGACAGAGATAAAGGAAGCTTCACCTAGAAAGGAGAGAAAAGTACGTTTAACAGCACAGCCCCTTCCTGTGTCCCAAAATTCATATAATACAGAGTGTGAGCTAAAGCCTTTATCCTTTCGTTGTGGCTTCAGTCTGATGTTTACATCAGTTACTGGAGAAGTAGGAGACATCTCAAAGAGCAAGATGGTGATAATTACAGGGTGAAGCAACTTTTCCTCTGGGGTTGATGAACTTCTTCCTTGGCTCTGTTTGCAGAAAAGAAGCGAGAGTACAGCGTGTTAGTGAAAAATTACAGATACACCCTTGGGCAGGTTTCTGTATCGATTGTTGTCTTTCCTGTCAGGACGCGTCCAGAAAATGATGCTGGAGGAAAACACAGTATTGTTGTTGACTTCTGCTGGTCTTCAACATGGTTTCTTTTCTCCAGGGGCTACTGGGTAAGGTCACCCAGAGCTTTGGAGTTTGGTGCCACTCTAGGTTGAAACCATGGAATGTTTTTAAATTTTAATATGGAGAAAGCAGTGGTGAAATGTACATATTTTTTTTGCTACCGGTTCTGTGGGCATGGCTTGGTGGGGGTGGGTTATGTTTACTTTTTAAGCATTTTTTTACTACCGGTTCGCCGAATAGATAGTAAAAAAAAGCTTTAAGAAAGTGAAAAAAAAAGGTTCTGAAAATTGCACATACAGCTATGATCGTCGGAACTTTTTATTACTTTTTAAAGCACTTTTTTACTACTGGTTTGCCCGAACCGGTAGTTTTTATAACTACCGATTCTCCCGAACTGGAGTGAACCGGTAGCATTTCACCCCTGGGAGAAATATAGAGGTCCAATAGATTTTTTTTTCTTGACAGCAATTCATTGCCACGCCCACCAAACAACTGGTTTGAAGCTGGGATGGATGCTGGAGTTTCACAGGGGTTCGGGAGAACCTCTAGCTAAGATTCTGTTCAGTTCAGAGAACCCCCAAATCCCACACCTGGCTGGCCCCACCCACCCGCCCCACCCCTCCCAGGAGTCCCCACACAACCCATTTTAGATGCAGGTAAGTGCAAGGTGCACATGGAGACTCTGGGAGGGTGAAAAATGGGCCTACTGGAAGTTCGGGAAGGCAAGAAATGGGAAGGCCTACCAGAAGTTCGGGAAGGCCTTCCCAGAGGCTTGAGAAAAGCCTCCAGAGTCTAGGGAAGGCAAAAAGGCCCCACCACCATGGAACAGGAGGCCGACTAGGCCATGCCCACCATGGCCATGCCCACCCGGCAACTGGGTACAGAACCACTTGCTAAAATTTTTGAAGCCCACCCAGTGGTGGGATTCAAGTAATTTAACAACCGGTTCTCTGCCCTAATTATTTCTTCCAACAACCAGTTTGCCAAACTGCTCAGACAGTTAACAACCGGTTCTCCCGAAGTGGTGCGAACTGGCTGAATCCCACCACTGAGCCCACCCCTGGTTTGAAGAGACATGATTTCCCTTCTTCTGGTTGTGTGGATGCACTCTATGGTGATGGGGCTTTTTGACCTTCAGATCTCTGAGGCTGTGTGTGATCCCTCTGCCCAAGACTGTCGTTTGGTATCCCTGTTTTCTTTGAGAATTGCTGGATAAACTATTAGAAAAATACCATGGAAGATTATTAATAACTAATTACATTGGTGTTGTGCCTCGCCCGCCCCCCTCTCCGCAGCCGGGCCCCTCTCATCTCCTGCTATCTCAGCCAGAGACTGATAGTGCAGACAAATGGCTTGGCATGCCTCCAGGCCCCAGTCCTGGCACCATGCCCGGACAGACTGAGCAAATAAACCTCCCCCCCCACCCACAGCTTGTGAGCATGAAGCCAGTCATGAGCTAGGATTGCCGGCAGCTGGAGGGTAGACAGATCCCTGCTTCTGGAGAATGGAGAGATGACGTCAGCAAAAGGAAGGGAGGGGCAGGTCTGGATAAATGCTGAGTCATGGAGCCACACCCCATGGCCTATATAAAGGATCTGCTTTCTGGCATTCCTTGAGTCAGGCAAAGTCTCATCTGATTGCTGTAGTCACACCTTGGATTCCTGCCTGCCCTGAGAACTCTGACAGGACTTTGGCAAAGCTGCAGAGGCTTCGTGGCCACGCTTAAGACAGACTTTCCAGACCCGGCCGTCAGAGGAGGAGTGGGACATGACAATTGGTGTTCTGTCCCCCCTTGCCTCCATCCGAGCGATGGAGGCACTATCAGCTCTGGCAGCAAACTAGCGAGTGTCTGCCAAGTGTCTCTGTTATCTCCCCTGATGCCGATGAGTCATCCAGGAACAAACAGTACTTCAGCTCTTAGTTAAGCAGTTGATTTGCCTGCTACCGAGAGGCACAGCATCTCTTGCTGCTTTTATATCCTGTGGGGTGTGGCTCCATGACTCAGCACTTCCTAGGCCTGCCCCACCCCTGCTTCTGTTGTTCCCGCCTCTCCTGCCTATGAAACTTAGGGTCCAGCCAAGCCTGATTGCCATCATCTGGGTCTGGAGGGGAAGGGGGGGAAGAGTCAGGGGATGGAGGCCTCGTTATCTTCTCCACCTGGCCTGCCTCTGGCTCCTGGAGCTGAGCCAGGGAAGCTGGTGGTCCTGAGGTAAGTCTTGATGGCCCTTCCCCCTCACTTTCCAAGTCACTTTCTGGCAGGGGGCCCGGCTCGGGGGGCGCAGACACAAGAATTGGCAAGATTACCACATGCACAAAGCTGGAAAAATTCATCGCTACCCACCATGAAAGAATGGTTGCTGAAATTGACAGAACTTGCCTAGATGGACAAACTGTCTTCTTTTATTAGAGAAAGGGCAATATCTACATTTATTGGTGCCTGGAATATATGGACACTTTGTGTAAAAGTCCACAAAAAATGAGTTCGCGATTCATGGTTTTAATAATTAGACAGGGTAGATTCTAGGAGAAAAAACAAAGTCACAATGTAAATTTAGAGACAGAGGTTTTAAAATATTTCTCTCTTTCTTTTTGGTTTCCTCTGTTCTAATTTAGTTTATATTCGGTTTTTGTCAGGACTCCCTTCATTCAAATCCCAAGAAAGAAAAACCCCAGCTACAGTTATGGAAGGCAGAAGGCTCTTGAAGGGACTAAGAGTGACAACTCCTCTCAAATTACCACCATGTTGGCCACCTACAAAAACTGGAGCATATCATGTTCTGTAGCCTATTTACCATTTCTTAGAGTTCAGTAAGAACAGATGCAATGATTGAGCTGAATAGGCAAATGAGCATTCCTAATGCCCAAGTTTCTATCTGCAACAGGAGAAATCATTCGCTTCTTCATGACAAACACAATCTTTACAATAGTTTCATTTTTATTTTTCTATGAAAAAAGCAGTTCACACTATTGTATTGTATTGTATTGTGCTCCAATCTTGATTGCAGAAAATATGACTTCAGTAACAGAGCTGTTAATGCCTGGAATCAGGGGTGAAATCCAGCAGGTTCTGACAGGTTCTGGAGAACCGATAGTGGAAATTTTGAGTAGTTCGGAGAACCGGCAAATACCACCTCTGGCTGGTCCCAGAGTGGGGTGGGAATGGGGATTTTGCAGTATCCTTCCCCTGCCATGCCCATGAAGCCATACCCACAGAACCGGTAGGGAAAAATTTTGGATTTCACCCCTGCCTGAAATGCAACACCAGACTGTGTGGTCTCTTCCCAAAATCCCCAAAGCTTTAACCAAAGACTATCTACTATTGAGCTCACCCCATTCCTAAGAGGTCTGTAAGGGGCATGCATAAGAGCACCAGCGTGCCTACCATTCCTGTCCTAATGTTCCCTTTGATTGTATCCAATTTCATATAGTTATTACATACTTATGATTATATTTATGCTTATGTATCGTATAGTCATTTCATGCTTATGCTTATATATACTGTTGTGACAAATAAATAAATAAAATAAAATAAAAATATTGCATTCTGTTCATTTCATCTTTTCATTATGTTTCAGGTCAACTCTGTTTTGAAAGAACAAAATTCAGTGGCACTCGGGCCCTTTCTACTTCTGTTATACAATTTTGTAGATAAAGCTTCTTTTTTTTTTACTCATTGCAAACATAAATTTTCAGAGAAAAGCTGGATAAGATGGCCATACAATTATGACTGGGACTCTTCCCCAGAAGGAGATTGAAAGGATCTTGTCCCTAAAAACCTAAACTAAAATAATGGAATTTTTTAGGGAACTCCTCAGCTGTATATTTCTGGCACATCAACAAGATTGCCATTGTATAAGGGTCATGTTTCCAAAAACCTGGATATGGCACCTCAAGTAGATTAAGGGGCCTCTGTGGCTCAGACTGGTAAGACAGTCTGTTATTAAAACAACTGCTTGCAATTACTGCAGGTTCCAGTCCCACCAGGCCCAAGGTTGACTCAGCCTTCCATCCATTATAAAGTAGGTAAAATGAGGACCCATATTGTTGGGGGCAATAAGTTGACTTTGTATATAAATATACAAATAGAATGAAGACTATTGCTTAACATAGTGTAAGCCGCCATGAGTCTTCAGAGAAGGGTGGGATATAAATGCAAATTTTAAAAAAAGGGCCCTAGACAGAAATGCTGCCTTGAGGATTCAAAAAAAGCTCAATGAACCATGGAATTGTCAAGCACAAGAAATCAGGAACCAGGATTGTTCAAATGAATTTAAGTTTATTCCAGGTTATCTCTAAAAAGGAATCTGAACTACTAAACGTCCAGGCAATGAAGAACGGTTGCAGGAACTCGGTATGTCTAATTTAATGAAAAGAAGGACTAGGGGAGACATGATAGCAGTGTTCCAATATCTCAGGGGTTGCCACAAAGAAGAGGGAGTCAACCTATTCTCCAAAGCAGAGGTCTCCAACCTTGGTCCCTTTAAGACTTGTGGACTTCAACTCCCAGAGTTCCTCAGCCAGCTGAGGGACTCTGGGAATTGAAGTCCACAAGTCTTAAATAGAATAGAATAGAATAGAATAGAATAGAATAGAATAGAATAGAATAGAATAGAATAGAATAGAATAGAATAGAATAGAATAGAATAGAATAGAATTTTTATTGGCCAAGTGTGATTGGACACACAAGGAATTTGTCTTGGTGCATATGCTCTCAGTGTTACATAAAAGAAAAGATACGTTCATCAAGGTACAACATTTACAACACAATTGATGATCAATATATCAATATAAATCATAAGGATTGCCAGCAACAAGTTATAGTCATACAGTCATAAGTGGAAAGAGATTGGTGATGGGAGCTATGAAACGATTAATAGTAGTGCAGATTCAGTAAATAGTCTGACAGTGTTGAGGGAATTATTTGTTTAGCAGAGTGATGGCCTTCGGGGAAAAACTGTTCTTGTGTCTAGTTGTTCTGGTGTGCAGTGCTCTATAGCGTCGTTTTGAGGGTAGGAGTTGAAACAGTTTATGTCCAGGATGCGAGGGATCTGCAAATATTTTCACGGCCCTCTTCTTGATTCGTGCAGTATACAGGTCCTCAATGGAAGGCAAGTTGGTAGCAATTATTTTTTCTGCAGTTCTAATTATCCTCTGAAGTCTGTGTCTTTCTTGTTGGGTTGCAGAACCGAACCAGACAGTTATAGAGGTGCAAATGACAGACTCAGTAATTCCTCTGTAGAACTGAATCAGCAGCTCCTTGGGTAGTTTGAGCTTATTCATCTGCGGGACTGGATTAGATTTTAAAGTTATTGGTTTTAAGGGGTTTTTATTATTTATTTATTTATTTATTTATTTATTTATTTATTTATTTATTTATTTATTTATTTATTTATTTATTTATTTATTTATTTATTTATTTATTTATTTATTTATTTATTTATTTATTTATTTATTTATTTATTTATTTATTTATTTATTTATTTATTTATTTATTTATTTATTTATTTATTTATTTATTTATTTATTTATTTATTTATTTATTTATTTATTTATTTATTTATTTATTTATTTATTTATTTATTTATTTATTTATTTATTTATTTATTTATTTATTTATTTATTTATTTATTTATTTATTTATTTATTTATTTATTTATTTATTTATTTATTTATTTATTTATTTATTTATTTATTTATTTATTTATTTATTTATTTATTTATTTATTTATTTATTTATTTATTTATTTATTTATTTATTTATTTATTTATTTATTTATTTATTTATTTATTTATTTATTTATTTATTTATTTATTTATTTATTTATTTATTTATTTATTTATTTATTTATTTATTTATTTATTTATTTATTTATTTATTTATTTATTTATTTATTTATTTATTTATTTATTTATTTATTTATTTATTTATTTATTTATTTATTTATTTATTTATTTATTTATTTATTTATTTATTTATTTATTTATTTATTTATTTATTTATTTATTTATTTATTTATTTATTTATTTATTTATTTATTTATTTATTTATTTATTTATTTATTTATTTATTTATTTATTTATTTATTTATTTATTTATTTATTTATTTATTTATTTATTTATTTATTTATTTATTTATTTATTTATTTATTTATTTATTTATTTATTTATTTATTTATTTATTTATTTATTTATTTATTTATTTATTTATTTATTTATTTATTTATTTATTTATTTATTTATTTATTTATTTATTTATTTATTTATTTATTTATTTATTTATTTATTTATTTATTTATTTATTTATTTATTTATTTATTTATTTATTTATTTATTTATTTATTTATTTATTTATTTATTTATTTATTTATTTATTTATTTATTTATTTATTTATTTATTTATTTATTTATTTATTTATTTATTTATTTATTTATTTATTTATTTATTTATTTATTTATTTATTTATTTATTTATTTATTTATTTATTTATTTATTTATTTATTTATTTATTTATTTATTTATTTATTTATTTATTTATTTATTTATTTATTTATTTATTTATTTATTTATTTATTTATTTATTTATTTATTTATTTATTTATTTATTTATTTATTTATTTATTTATTTATTTATTTATTTATTTATTTATTTATTTATTTATTTATTTATTTATTTATTTATTTATTTATTTATTTATTTATTTATTTATTTATTTATTTATTTATTTATTTATTTATTTATTTATTTATTTATTTATTTATTTATTTATTTATTTATTTATTTATTTATTTATTTATTTATTTATTTATTTATTTATTTATTTATTTATTTATTTATTTATTTATTTATTTATTTATTTATTTATTTATTTATTTATTTATTTATTTATTTATTTATTTATTTATTTATTTATTTATTTATTTATTTATTTATTTATTTATTTATTTATTTATTTATTTATTTATTTATTTATTTATTTATTTATTTATTTATTATTATTATTAAATTGGATGTAGATAAGAATTCAACGGGAGCTGCACTCACATCTCTTGTGGGTCCAAAGGGACTACAAACTGGTGATGTGCTTGACCTCCCCCTCAGGCTCAGCCAGGTCATCTTCTACAGGAATTTCATTGTGCAAGATTGGGGACATTATCATTTAACTATTTCAAGCACAAATCCCACACCTGGCTGGCCCACCACTGCCCACCCCTCCCAGGAGTCCCCACACAACCCATTTTAGATGCAGGTAAGTGCAAGGTACATGGAGACTCTGGGAGGGTGAAAATGTTACTGGAAGTTCAAGGAAGAAATGGAAGGCCTACCAGAAGTTCGGGAAGGCCTTCCAGAGGCTTGAGAAAAGCCTCAGAGTCTAGGGAAGGCAAAAGGCACCACCATGGAACAGGAGGTAACTAGGCCATGCACCATGGCCATGCCCACCGGCACTGGTACAGAACCACTTACAAAATGAAGCCCACCCAGTGGTGGATTCAAGTAATTTAACAACCGGTTCTCTGCCCTAATTATTTCTTCCAACAACCAGCCAAACTGCTCAGACAGTTAACAACCGGTTCTAAGTGGTGCGAAGGCTGAATCCCACCACTGAGCCCACTGGTTTGAAGAGACATGATTTCTTCTGGTGTGTGATGCACTCATGATGCTTTTGACCTTCAGATCTCTGAGGCTGTGATCCTCTGCCCAAGACTTGGTATCCTGTTTTCTTTGAGAATTGCTGGATAAACTATTAGAAAATACCATGGAAGATTATTAATAACTAATTACATTGGTGTTGTGCCGTCGCCCCTCTCCACAGCCGGTCTCATCTCCTGCTATCTCAGCCAGAGACTGATAGTGCAGACAAATGGCTTCATGCCTCAGGCCCCAGTCCTGGCACATGCCCGGACAGACTGAGCAAATAAACCTCCACCCACAGCTTGTGAGCATGAAGCCAGTCATGAGCTAGGATTGCTGCAGCTGGAGGTAGACAGATCCCTGCTTCTGGAGAATGGAGAGATGACGTCAGCAAAAGGAAGGGAGGGCAGGTCTGATATGCTGAGTCATGGAGCCACACCCATGGCCAAAGGATCTGCTGGCATTCCTTGAGTCAGGCAGTCTCATCTGATTGCTGTAGTCACATGATTCCTGCCTGCCTGAAACTCTGACAGGACTTTGGCAAGCTGCAGATCATTAAACACAGACCAGACGGCCATAGGAGAACATGACAATTGGTGTTCTGTCTCTTGCCTCCATCCGAGCGATGGAGGCACTCAGCTCTGGCAGCAACCAGCATGTCTGCCAAGTGTCTCTTATCTCCTGATGATGAGTCATCCAGGAACAACAGTACTTCCTTAGTTAAGCAGTTGATTTTGCTACGAGAGGCACAGCATCTCTGCTGCTTTATATCCTGGGTGTGGCTCCATGACTCAGCACAGGCCTGATGCTTCTGTTCCACCTCTCCTGCCTATGAAACTTAGGGTCCAGCCAAGCCTGATTGCCATTATCATCTGAGGGGAAAAGAGTCAGATGGAGGCCTTATCTTCCACCTGCCTCTGGCTCCTGGAGCTGAGCCAGCTGGTGGTCCTGAGGTAAGTCTTGATGGCCCTTCCCCTCACTTTCCAAGTCACTTTCTGGCAGGGGCCCGCCTGGGGCAGACACAAGAATTGGCAAGATTACCACATGCACAAAGCTGGAAAAATTCATCACACCCACCATGAAAGAATGGTTGAAATTGACAGAACTTGCCTAGATGGACAAACTGTCTTCTTTTATTAGAGAAAGGCAATATCTACATTTATTGGTGCCTGAATATATGGACACTGTGTAAAGTCCACAAAAATGAGTTCATGATTCATGGTTTTAATAATTAGACAGGGTAGATTCTAGGAGAAAACAAAGTCACAATGTAAATTTAGAGACAGAGGTTTTAAAATATTTCTCTTCTTTTGGTTCTGTTCTAATTTAGTTTATATTCGGTTTTTGTCAGACTCCTTCATTCAAATCCCAAGAAAGAAAACCCCAGCTACAGTTATGGAAGGCAGAAGGCTCTTGAAGGACTAAGAGTGACAACTCTCAAATTACCACCAAAATACACCTAAAAACTGGAGCATATCATGTTCTGTAGCCTATTTACCATTTCAGAGTTCAGTAAGAACAGATGCAAATTGAGCTGAAGGCAAATGAGCATTCCTAATGCCCAAGTTTCTATCTGCAACAGGAGAAATCATTACTTTTCATGACAAACACAACTTTACATAGTTTCATTTTATTTTTCTATGAAAAAAGCAGTTCACATTGTATTGTATTATGTGCTCCAATCTTGATTGCAGAAAATATGACTTCAGTAACAGAGAGCTGTTAATGCCTGGAATCAGGGTGAAATCCAGCAGGTTCTGACAGGTTCTGAGAACCGATAGTGGAAATTTTGAGTAGTTCAGAGAACTGCAAATACCACCTCTGGCTGGTCCCAGAGTGGGAATGGGATTTTGTATCCTTCCCTGCCATGCCATGAAGCCATACCCACAGAACCGTAGGGAAAATGGATTTCACCCTGCCTGAAATGCAACACCAGACTGTGTGGTCTCTTCCCAAAATCCCCAAAGCTTTAACCAAAGACTATCTACTATTGAGTCACCCCATTGGAGGTCTGTAAGTATGCAGAGCACCAGCGTGCCTACCATTCCTGTCCTAATGTTCCTTTGATTGTATCCAATTTCATATAGTTATTATATACTTATGATTATATTTATGCTTATGTATCGTATAGTCATTTCATGCTTATGCTTATATATACTGTTGTGACAAATAAATAAAATAAAATAAAAATATTGTATTCTATTTCATCTTTTCATTATGTTTCAGGTCAACTCTGTTTGAAAGAACAAAATTCAGTGGCACTCGGGCCCTTTCTACTTCTGTTATACAATTTTGTAGATAAAGCTTTTTTTTTTTTACTCATTGCAAACATAAATTTTCAGAGAAAGCTGGATAAGATGGCCATACAATTATGACTGGACTCTTCCCAGAAGGAGATTGAAAGGATCTTGTCCCTAAAAACCTAAACTAAAATAATGGAATTTTTTAGAACCCTCAGCTGTATATTTCACATCAACAAGATTGCCATTGTATAAGTGGTCATGTTTCCAAAACCTGGATATGGCACCTCAAGTAGATTAAGGGCCTCTGGCTCAGACTGGTAAGACAGTCTGTTATTAAAACAACTGCTTGCATTACTGCAGGTTCCAGTCCCACCAGGCCCAAGTTGACTCAGCATCCATTATAAAGTAGGTAAAATGAGGACCCATATTATTGTAATAAGTTGACTTTGTATATAAATATAAAATAGAATGAAGACTATATTAAGTTGGCCATGAGTCTTCAGAGAAGTGTAAATGCAAATTGGGCCCTAGACAGAAATGCTGCCTTGAGGATTCAAAAAAAGCTCAATGAACCATGGAATTGTCAAGCACAAGAAATCAGGAACCAGGATTGTTCAAATGAATTTAAGTTTATTCCAGGTTATCTCTAAAAAGGAATCTGAACTACTAAACGTCCAGGCAATGAAGAACGGTTGCAGGAACTCGGTATGTCTAATTTAATGAAAAGAAGGACTAGGGGAGACATGATAGCAGTGTTCCAATATCTCAGGGGTTGCCACAAAGAAGAGGGAGTCAACCTATTCTCCAAAGCAGAGGTCTCAACTTGGTGATTTGTGATTAACTCCCAGAGTTCCTCAGCCAGCTGAGGGACTCTGGGAATTGAAGTCCACAAGTCTTAAATAGAATAGAATAGAATTTTTTATTGGCCAAGTGTGATTGGACACACAAGGAATTTGTCTTGGTGCATATGCTCTCAGTGTTACATAAAAGAAAAGATACGTTCATCAAGGTACAACATTTACAACACAATTGATGATCAATATATCAATATAAATCATAAGGATTGCCAGCAACAAGTTATAGTCATACAGTCATAAGTGGAAAGAGATTGGTGATGGGAGCTATGAAACGATTAATAGTAGTGCAGATTCAGTAAATAGTCTGACAGTGTTGAGGGAATTATTTGTTTAGCAGAGTGATGGCCTTCGGGAAAAAACTGTTCTTGTGTCTAGTTGTTCTGGTGTGCAGTGCTCTATAGCGTCGTTTTGAGGGTAGGAGTTGAAACAGTTTATGTCCAGGATGCAGGGATCTGCAAATATTTTCACGGCTCTCTTCTTGATTCGTGCAGTATACAGGTCCTCAATGGAAGGCAAGTTGGTAGCAATTATTTTTTCTGCAGTTCTAATTATCCTCTGAAGTCTGTTTTTCTTGTTGGGTTGCAGAACCGAACCAGACAGCTATAGAGGTGCAAATGACAGACTCAATAATTCCTCTGTAGAACTGGATCAGCAGCTCCTTGGGCAGTTTGAGCTTACTGAGTTGGCAGAAAGAACATTCTTTGTTTTCCTTTTTTAATGATGTTTTTGATGTTAGCTGTCCATTTCAGATCTTGTTATATGATAGAACCTAGATATTTGAAGCTTTCTACTGTTGATACTGTGTTGTCAAGTATTGTGAGAGCTGGAAGTATGGAAGGCTTTCTCCTAAAGTCTACCACGATTTCTACGGTTTTGAGTGTGTTCAGTTCCAGATTGTTTTGGTTGCACCACAAGGCTAGTCGCTCGACCTCGCCTATATGGATTCATCATTGTCTCGAATGAGACCAATCACTGTTGTGTCATCTGCGAACTTCAGTAGCTTAACAGATGGATCATTGGAGATGCAGTCATTGGTATACAGAGAGAAGAGAAGTGGGAGAGCACACAGCCTTGGGGCCCTGTGCTAATTGTACAGGTATTTGATGTGATCTTGCTTAGCTTCACCTGCTGCTTCCTGTTTGTTAGGAAGCTTGTGATCCACTTACAAGTCTGTTCCGGTACCTGTAGCTGGTTTAGCTTAGTTAGAAGAATGTCTGGAATGATGGTATTGAATGCTGAACTAAAGTCTACAAAGAGGACCCTTGCATAGGTCTTTGGAGACTCAAGATGTTGTAGGATGTAGTGCAGAGCCATATTAACAGCATCATCTGTTGATCTATTTGCTCGGTATGCAAATTGCAAGGGGTCTAAGAGCGGATTCGTGATGGTTTTCAGGTAGGAAAGCACTAGCCTTTCAAAGGTTTTCATGACTACAGATGTTAGAGCAACTGGTCTGTAATTCAGTTCCTTGATGGTGGGCTTCTTCGGCACTGGGATGATGGTAGAGCGTTTGAAGCAAGAAGGAACATAGCACATCTCTAGTGATTTATTGAAAATATGGTGAAGATTAATTGGTCAGCACAGACTTTTAAGCAAGAAGGAGTTATCTTGTCTGGGCCTGGAGCTTTTCCTGGCTTTGTCTGTGAAATAGGTCCTGCACTTCCTTTCTGTGATCACTAGTTGTGAACCCAATGAAATGGGGTCAGTTGTAGGAGGCTTGCTGTTGGTGTGTCTGAGATGGGGTTGTGGAGATAGGTGGCTGTAGTTTCCTTTCAAACCTGCAGTAAAACTCGTTCAGGTCATCTGCCAGTTGTTGATTACCTTCAGCCTGGGAAGGAGGTTTGCTGGGTGATATTTTTAAGAGTTTTCCACATGTTTGCTGGTTCATTTGCTGAAAATTGATTCTTTAGCTTTTCAGAGTAGCTTTTTTGCTGCTCTTATCTCCTTGTTAGTGCTGGCCTGATTGTACAGCATTTTATCACCTTTTCTGTAGGCTTCCTCTTTGGAATGTCGAGCTTAAGTTTAGGTGTAAACCAAGGTTTGTTATTACTGTATGCAAGTTCCTTGTAGGTACATATAGGTCTTCACAGAAGCTGACATATGATGTTACAGTATCTGTGAGTTCATCCAGGTCTGCAGAGGTATCTTTAAAATATTCCAATCAGTGCAGTCAAAACATGCCTGTAGCTTTAATTCTGAATCCTCCGTCCAGGTTTCACTGATTTAATTATTGGTTTTATGGCTTTAAGTCTTTGCCTGTAAGCAGGTACAAGGTGAATCATGCAATGATCAGAGTGTCCTGCTGCACGTGGTAAAGACCGATAGGCATCTTTTAGTGTTGTGTAGTGGTCTAGAGTTGCCTCTGGTGGACAATTGACATGCTGAAAGTATTTTGGTAGTTCTTTCCTTAAGTTTGCCTTGTTTAGATCTCCCAAAACAATGGCCAGTGAATCAGGTAATTGGCTAGCCTCCATGATTTGGTCAGCTAGAGTTGTAATGCGTTTACACAGGCTTGTGGTGGGACATAAACAGCAATTAGAAGAAATGAGGAAAATTCACAGGCAATAGTAAGGTTTGCAGTTGATAATTAGTCTCTAAATTGTTGTCACAGAATTTGTAAATTATGTTAAAATCTTGACACCAGATGAATTAATATATAGGCAAGCCTCCTCCTTTCTTTACCAGATGTTTCTGGAATTCTGTCTGATCGTCAATTTGAAACCTGGAATGTTCAGGCTGCTATTTTCAATTGATTCATTTAACCAGGTTTCAGAGAAGCATAGGACTGCTGAATTAAAATCAGAATAGTATTTGTTTAAGAGGAGTATTTCATCCATCTTATTTGCAAGTGAGCATATTTGTTAGGAAAATTGAAGGCAGAGGAGTTTTAGTTTCAGCTTGATTAAGATCCCAGATCTTTACCTGTTCCTTCTGCTTCCGCTTGGTTTTTTTTTTTAGTAATCCATGGCTAATTGCCTCCTGTGTTAGAATCTCCTGTGTAAAGACAGGCGTGATTAAAGAAAGCTGCTCCTTAAAGAAATGTTCCTTAATTTTAGCAGATGGTCTCGTGAGTAGGAACCAGAGAGTGAGTCACAGAGAACAATTAGAAATAAAGAAACAATTAGAGAGCATTTCACCGAGGCAGTTTGTACATCTTAGTAAATATGGACCAAAGGGACAGTTAGACCCCTGCTCCAAAGCACCTGAGGGTAGAACAAGAAGCAATGGGTGGAAACCAATCAAGGAGAAAGCAACTTAGAACTAAGGAGAAATTTCCTGACAGTTAGAACAATTAATCAGTGGAATGACTTGCTCCAGTTGTAAATGTCCAACAGAAAATTTTAAGAAAATGTTGATCCATTTGTCTGAAATGGTATTTTCTGCCTGGGCAGGGGTTGACTAGACCTCCAAGGTCCCTTAAAAATCTTTGTTGTTGTTGTTGTTGTTGTTGTTGTTGTTGTTTTGTTGTTGTTATTATTATTATTATTATTATTATTATTATATTATTATTATTATTAAAAGTAGAGAATTCAACAGCTGCACTCATTTGTGTGGACTACAAACTGGTGATGCTGACTAGGCTCAATCATATCTCTAAGGAATCATTGTGCAAGATTGACATTATCATTTAACTATTTCAAGCACAATCATTGGCCCTTTATATGAGAGCTGGACCATTTCAGCCAGGGACTGTTGGAAAATTGCTTAAATATCTCACATATCTGCATTTCTTATCAAGCTGCTTAGTATTCAGGTTTAAAATGACAGATAAAGATCAGCAGACCAATCCAAGATGGAGAAGATCTGAATATATTTTCCTCTGGTGCACAGATAGGTGAAAAGTCATAGACACTGCAGAAGACAGGCATGCTGAAGGATCTTTTCATTGAAGGCCCCAGGCAGGTTGGCCAGGAACTGTCAACCTGACTGGATGGTGAGAATGGAAGGATTTATATTCCTTGCAGAGAGCATTGCATTCTTTTTTAGCAAGTCATTAAGGCCACCTGAGGTTTATCTGTGTAGTCAGCGTCATCTGACAAATGGGTGGAGCCTTCTTGAACTGCCAAAAGGACTGTGTTGTAGACTGCAGATAGATGAGGTTGTATCCCTCCTGATGACTGAGAATCTCATAGATACTGGTCTTTTCTAATTTTCTCTGACAGCCTCACTGCAAGGTGAAATAAAAAATTTTCCTACTGGTTCTGTTATAATTGGTGTGGATTGGTGGTCAGACTGAATGGGCATGGTCAATAATAATAAATAAAAAATAATATATACAAAACTTGGGAGGACCGGTCTACTTTCTTTAAAATAGAGGCCCGGTCTACCTTGCCTACTAATAGGTCTACTTTTTAAAACAGACCTGGTCTAATTGTTTTACTGACAGGCTGTCTATTTAAAATACAACAGCTGATCAGCTGTTTGAACTGCCAAAAGTCAATTAAGTGTTGCTGCTATATTACCAGAGAGCTCAGGGACAGAGAGAACAACAGGCATGCAGTGATTTTGCATTCTAACTACCTGCCCCCATCAACTGGATCGCGGGATCAACAAAGCATTTCACCCCTCATTGCCTTTCTCACTGCAATAGTCCATCCAACTCCCACACCCCACAACTCACTAGCTACCCAGTAATAAAGAATTTCTTGACCAAGTCCACAGAGTTTAAAATATTTGGGAGATGCCCTGATCTTCCTCATATGGAGACGTGATGCCATTAACCTGGTTCCTGCACAAAATTCAAGAGGCAATATCAAGCGATTCTGCTTGCTGTTAATATATAACGTTATATTGTAGTTTCCTATTTTCCCATCAAAAATACCAAGAGAAATGCTCAATTCTATTCTCTGTTCAATTATCTCTCTGCCACTTTCTTATCTTATGCTAATTTTTTGCCTTAGCAGGTCCATCACATGTGGTAGCCCTCTGCCTGTAGCCACATCTCCACCACTCAGTCAATCGATTTAAGAACATCTTGGCCAATCTAGTTGGTGGTAAGTGCCAACGTAGAACATTTTATAAAGGTTCTCCTTATAAGCACCTGACATCATTAGTTTGTAGTTTTCTCCCATTATTTATCAATGATCTAATTCAATGCTATGCCCAAAATTTCTAGCCCAACCCAAATCATTGTCTCCTTCACATTTTCTTCTTGTTTAAATCTTAATAGAAAATTATATATTTTAGTAATTTTTCCCTGTTCAATATTTTATCAAATTCCAATTGTTCTAATGCCATATTATTCTTGATCCTTTTATATTTTATTTGGATTTGCATACAGCCACCAATCAATTTTTATTCCTTGATTTTTTTAGATCCTGATTATTTAAATTTCCTTGTTTGTCCAATAATTTGAATACGTTACATTGTTTATGTCTTTGGATAAATTATTGCCTCAGTTAATATCCAAATTGAACTATATAATGTTTTTTTAAATTTTGTCCCAAATATTTATCAAAGCATTTCGCACTAGATGTCTCTGAAAATATGTATGGATTTTATTTTTCCCTTCCCACAGGAACATATGCTATCCCAATTGGAGATGGAGTCCCTCTAAGGTTAATACCCTCTTGTTGTTTAAATGGACCCAATCTTTAAGCCAAGCTGCTGCTACCACTTGATAGTATAATTCCCAATCAGGGAGGCCAAAGAATCCTTTGGATCTAGAATCCTGTAGAAGTTTAAGCTTTATTCGGGCTTTTTCCCTAAATTAAATAAATTTACTGGTTATTTTATTTTATTTTATTTATTTATTTATTTATTTGATTTTTATACCGCCCTTCTCCCGAAGGACTCAGGGCAGTGTACAGGCAAAATAAAACAATACAATATACAGATTAAAATACCATTTAAAAAACTTATTTAAATTAGCCTGAGATTAAAATTTATACTAAAACCCGTTAAAAATTAATAAAATTTCATTAAAACTAATTGCCAGCCCCTCATAAAGAGATGTGTAGTTCATGAAATGTCCGGTCAGGTATTTGTGAGACCAAGCACCCAGATGAGGCCCCACAGAGAAGGCCCTTCTGCCGCCAGCCGGCATTGTTTTGGCTGACGGCACTGAGAAGTCCCTCTATGGGAGCTATGGAGGCTGGCAGCAGGCGGTCCAAGTACCCAGGTCCTAAGCCATGGAGCTTTAAAGGTCATAACCAACATTAGTGCACTGGAATAGGCAGCCAGTGCAGCTCAGGAGATCGGTTACATGGGAGCCACGTAGCTCCTCTATAACCCGCAGCTGCATTCTGACTAACTGAAGCCTCCGAGTGCATTTCAAGGGCCCATGTAGAGAGCATTACAGTAATCCAAGCGAGACGAGCATGAGTGACCGTCAAGGCATCCCGATCAAGGAAGCGAACTGAACCAGGCGGACCTGGTGGAAGGCCTGAGACGCCACAAATGATCTTCAAACAGCATCCAGGAGGACAATTTGCACTATCCTTTGGGAATTCTCCAACAGCCAGCCTGCAGCTGACTGAATCGGGATGCCGGCATCCACAGCCACTCCTTGGAGGATTAAGCTTGATTGTTTCTCCCATCCAGACAGCTTTAAACACCGGGACAGCACTTCAACAACTTCATTGGGGTGGTCCGGGTGAAAAGTACAGCTGGGTGTCATCAGCACTGCTGGTATCTCACCCAAACCACTGATGATCTCACCCAACGGCTTCATGTAGATGTTGAACAGCAGGCGAGAGAATCGACTGAGGGACCCCACAAGTGAGGCTCGCGGACCTCTGCCCCCTGTAACACCATCTGCAATGTGAGAGATAGGAGGAGAACCAATACACGGTGCCTCCACTAATCCCCCAACCGCAATAAGATACCATGGTCGATGGTATCGAACGCGCTGAGAGGTCTAATAGGACCAGGGCAGAGGAATAACCCCTGTCCCAGCCCTCCAGAGATCATCCACCAAAGCGACCAAAGCTGTCTCCTTGTATCCGGGTCGGAAGCCGGACTGGAACGGGTCTAGATAGACGTCTTCATCCAGGTATTGGGGTACTGTCGCGCCACGGCATTTTCTCTAACCTTCGCAACAAAGCGAAGGTTGGAGACTGACATAATTACCCAAAATAGCTGGGTCCAGGAGGCTTTAAGGAGGGTCTCACCTTTTCAAGGGCAGGAAAACCTTCCAACAAAGAAGCGTGATAATCCTGAGCCAGCCTGTCACTTGAGTGGCCAATACCAGGAAGGGCACGGGTCCAGTAAACAAACGGCAAGCCTCCCAACAGCCTGTCCACGCTACAGGGTCAAACTCATCCCAAATGGACTCAACAAGACGCCTCCTCTCCTGCTTGATCATCCCACCGTCCAGACATTCTCAGCTGAGCGATTTTATCGATAGATAACAAACTCCTGGCCCCTGAAAGGGTCATCCACACCTCCTGGTGTAGGAGAGAGCGGTCACCAAACAGGCGGCCGGGCGGTTATCTGTTGACATGAGGGTGGAGGCAAACGCTTCCTCATTGTTACTAGGTAGGTCCTAGAATAGACCTAACTAGTGTCCGATCAGCTAGCGACTGACCCAGGTGCTCTCCAGGCGTCTCGCTTATTCTCAGCCTCGGAGAACCAAGGTGGAGATCACGCAGGAAAGGCGCGACACGGTCAGGGCCGCTGCCTGCCAGGCCACAGTTCCTCAGTGGTGGGCCAGTTCCTCAGGGACAGCCCAAGCTCCGCCAGGAACCTCGTCCATCAGCCTGGGACGGAACCACCGTAGGTTCCGTCTCCTCTGGTGAATTTCGGAAGTCTAGACAAGGAGAAAATGATCCACCATGACATTGGTTCTGTTACTAAGTCATCTAATACCAGATCATTTAACCACTGTCCAGAGATATAAAGCAGATCCAGTGTTATGTGCATAGGATCATTTACTTAATCAGGTCCAAGGCCATCATGGAAATAAGAACCCCGAGCTGGGATGACAAGTTAACATGGATTGAAATCATGACTATAAGTCTGGGGTCTCAACCACAGCAAGTACCCAACAGCTCAGGCAGGGCTGTGGTCACAAGGAGCCAGGTACGATCACCAAGCCCAACTGATTCCTATAGCCCCAATAGAGGGATTCACAACCGCAATCTGAGGAATAGTGGTCTCCTGCTCAGATCCTCCTTGATAACAAAATGCCTTGACCTCGGCTGATGAAATGCTCAAACCTGGAGGCACATCTCAACAAGGGGACTCTGGGCCAACCAATTTATTTTTGATCAAAATGTTTTTCCAATATCAAATGTCAGCCAGAGTCATGCAACATTATTTTCTTAAATTTGCAAAACATGCTAATCACCAACTTCATTTTGATTTGTGCCCAAGAATCAAAGCACTCTGATCTGTGGATAAATGAATCATATTTATTTTATTAATTCACATATTTAATTTGATTATTAGATTGGTGTATATTGACAAATTGGATGTTAATTTCACTATTCTTGAACTTCATAGTTTTAATTTTTCATTAAATCACCTTATCAAAAAGATGCAAATGAAGCCTACAAACCCTGGAATAACTTCAGTGAATAATTAAACATCATAAGCCTACAAACCAATTCACAATCAGTTTCCCACTTGTATCATTAGATGTTCTTTAGTGTTTAGATTAGGTCAGAGAATAATGTAGCACTTGGGAAGAAGATGCAGCCCAGTAGACCAGCACCAGCCAAGATGGAGAAGATCTGCACGACCACCAAGAACTTTCCTTTAGTGCTCAGGTAGGTGGGCAGGAAAGAGACCCAGACGCTGCAGAAGACCAGCATGCTGAAGGTGATCAGCTTGGCCTCATTGAAGGCCCCAGGCAGTTCCAGCCAGGAAAGCTGAAGCAAATGATCAGAAACACATGTAGCCAAGGACAAGGTAAAACATGACACAGAGCCTTCATTGCACTGAAGGATGATCTTCTGGCTGGGTGTGTAAGTCAGAGTCAGAATGAGAAATTAAGCGCACAGATGAAAAGGCCAGAGAACCAGAAAGGATGATGGAGTTGGCTTTTAACCATCTTCTCACTTTGTTCCCTGGTTTTGTGGCCAGGAAGGCCAGCACACTGTGATTGTTTTGGCCAACACAGAAGACACTTTGAGAAGACAATGCTCAAGCCTGTTGAGAATAGGAAGCTTTCCTTGGTTGACCAATGAAGAGAAATGAGGACAAAAAGCAAAGGAGGAGGGAGACCAGAAGGATGAAGGAGATCCGGTTGGCTTTGACAATGGGAGTTTCTAGGTATTAATGAATATGATTAAAAAATCCTGTGATTAGCAAGAGTAGAGCAAAGGATGATGCCCAGATGTTCTTCATAGGACAGGAAGGTTATTCTTTATACACTGACTCTTCTTGGTTGATATTGATCATCTGGGCACTTGCATTTTTCAGTATCTGAGAAACAAAAGTAATATTTCTTTATAGCTCTTTTCACATTTCAAGATTTTCTTTGAATGTCAGATGATACTTAAAGCATGGCAGGTGCTAATATTCAAAATACAAATGGGGGCTGGTTGATAATGCTAACTGTGACTGCAGGAACATCCCACTAACTTTATATCATATGGCATGTAATGTCTCTCAGAAGGTTCCTGATCATTAAATACACCATCTTGAGGGCATCTCCAATGGCTAAATAAATAGAATAGAATAGAATTCTTTATTGGCCAAGTGTGATTGGACACTGAATTTTCTTGCATTTGTTTTGGTGTACATAAAAGAAAAGATACGTCATCAAGAATCATAAGGTACAATATTTAATTGTACAACACTTAATTGTACAACACTTACAGCAACCAAAGCAATCTGGAACTGAACACTCAAAACCGTAGAAATGGTGGTAGACTTTAGGAAAACCCTTAGATACTTCCACCTCTCACAATACTTGACAGTAGAAACCTTCAAATTTCTGGGTTCTATCATATCGCAAGATCTCAGATGGACAGCTAACATCAAAAACATCATTAAAAAAGGACAACAAAGAATGATCTTTCTGCGCCAACTCAGTAAGTTCAAACTGCCCAAGGAGCTGCTAATCCAATTCTACAGAGGAATTATTGAGTCTGTCATTTGCACCTCTATAACTGTCTGGTTCGGTTCTGCAACCCAACAAGAAAAACACAGACTTCAGAGGATAATTAGAACTGCAGAAAAAATAATTGCTACCAACCTGCCTTCCACTGAGGACCTGTATACTACCTAATCAAGAAGAGGGCTGTGAAAATATTTGCAGATCCTCGATCCTGGACATAAACTGTTTCAACTCCTACCCTCAAAACGATTTATAGAGCACTGCACACCAGAACAACTAGACACAAGAACAGTTTTTCCAAGGCCATCACTCTGCTAAACAAATACCCCTCAACACTGTCAGACTATTTACTGAATCTGCACTACTATTAATCATTTCATAGTTCCCATCATCAATCTTTCCACTTATGACTGTATGACTATAACTTGTTGCTGGCAATCCTTATGATTTATATTGATATATTGATCATCAATTGTGTTGTAAATGTTGTACCTTGATGAATGTATCTTCTTTTATGTACACTGAGAACATATGCACCAAGACAATTTTGTATGTCCAATCACACTTGGCCAATAAAATTCTATTCTATTCTAATAATAGTCATAGCGCATAAATAAGCAATCAGGAAACAATCAATATCAATATAACAATAACAGAGTTGGAAGGGACCTTGAGGTCTCTAGTCCAACCCCTGCTTAGGCAGGAAACCCTACACCATTTCAGACAAATGGTTATCCAACATTTCAAAAATTTCCAGTGTTGAGAATTCATAACTTAGGAAGATGTTCCACTGATTAATTGTTCTAACTGCAGGAAATTTCTCCTTAGTTCTAGGCTTTCCTTGATCAGTTTCCACCCATTGCTTCTTGTTCTACCTTCAGGTGCTTTGGAGAATAGTTTGACTCTCTCTTGTGGCAACCCCTGAGATATTGGAACTGCTATCATTCTCCCTAGTCCTTCTTTTCATTAAACTAGACATATGCCCTGCAACCGTTCTTCATATGTTTTAACCTCCAGTCTAATCATCTTGTTGCTCTTCTCACTCTTTCTAGAGTCTCAACATCTTTTTAGAATAGAATAGAATAGAACAGAATAGAATAGAATAGAATAGAATTGAATAGAATCGAATAGAATTTTATGGTGATTGGACACACAAGGAATTTGTCTTGGTATATGCTCTCAGTGTACATAAAAGAAAAGATACGTCATCAAGGTACAACATTTAAACACAATTGATGGTCAATATCAATATAAATCATAAGGATTGCCAGCAACAAGTTATAGTCATACAGTCATAAGTGGAAAGAGATTGGTGATGGGAACTATGAGAAGATTAATAGTAGTGCAGATTCAGTAAATAGTCTGACAGAGGAATTATTTGTTTAGCAGAGTGATGGCCTTCAAAACATCGGCAACCAAAACTGGTAATATTCCAAGTGTACTACCAAGGCATTATAAAGTGGCACCAACAGTTCACATGATCTTGATTCTATCCTCTGTTTATGCAGCCCAGAACTGTGTTGGCAGCAGCTGCACACTGCTGGCTCATATCTAAATGGTTCTCCACTAGGACTCCAAGATCCTTCACAGTCACTACTATTGAGCAAGGTACCACAGGTGTTTTTTGCCTAAATGTAGAACCTTTTTTTTCACTGTTGAATTTCATTTTGTTAGTTAGCCCAATGTTCAAGTCTGTCAGATCCTTCTGTATCTTGAGCCTATCTTCTGGAGTGTTGGCTATTCCTGCCAGCTTGGTGTCATCTGCAAATTTGATGAATTCTCATCTATCCCCATCCAAGTCATTTATGAAAATGTTGAAGAGTACTGGGCCTAAAACAGAACCTTGAGGTACTCCACATACCCCTCCATGTGGATGTAGTTCCATTGAGGACTACTCGTTGAGTGCAGTTGGTCAACCAGTTATTTAATCCATCTGGTGGTGGTGCTGTCTAACCCACATTTTCTACTTTATCTAGTAGTAGGTTATGGTCTACTTTATCAAATGCTTTACTGAAGTCCAAGTAAATTATATGACAGCATTCCTCTGGTCCACTAATTTTGTCATTTTGTCAAAGAATGCAAAGTCTGGCATGATCTTTTGACAAACCCATGTTGGCTTTTTTATTACTTTGTTTGCTTCTAGGTGTGTGATTCGTGTTGATTATCTTTTCCAGAATCTTCCTGGTATTGAGGTTAGGCTGATAGGTCTGTAGTTTCCTGGATCTGTTTTTTTTCCTTTTTTGAAGATGGGAACTACATCAGCTCTTTTCCAGTCCTCTGGCAGTTCCTGTGCTCCAGGATCTTTGAAAGATATAGTTCAGTGGTTCTGAGATCTCCTGCCAGTTCCTTCAGAACCTTGGGGTGTAATCCATCCGTCCTGGTGATTTGAACTCCTAGGTAGACGCACTTACCATTTTTTTCCTATTTTAAATTGTGTTCCTAATCTTTTGTGGTGCTGTTTTTGATAGGTTTTTTTGTTTTTTGTTTTTTGTTTTTTGTTTTTTTTAAATTTGAATTTATATCCATTCTCCAAGACTCAGGGTGGCTTACACAGTGTTAAGCAATAGTCTTCATCCATTTGTATATTATAAAAGTCAACTTTTATTGCCCCCAACAATCTGGGTCCTCATTTTATCTACCTTATAAAGGATGGATGGCTGAGTCAACCTTGGGCCTGGTGGGACTTGAACTTGCAGTAATTTTATTTTTCCTTTCGTAAAGACAGATGCCAAAATGAGTTAAGTAGATCTGCTTTCTCTGTTGCTTGTCACCTTCTTGCCACTTTCTCCCAGCAATGGCCTTGACTTTTTCTTGTTTAACATGTTGAAAGCTTTTTGTTATTTTTTACTTTTGTCTCTAGCCTTGTTTGAACAGTTTAGATATCCAGCCAGTTTAGCCACCTAGTAATTCCTCATACATAATTTAATTCTATTCATAATTGTACCCATCATTTCTATTATGCATTTTCAAATAATTCACGTTCTGGTGTTTTATATTTTGATACACATTGTTATATCCTGTTTCTAATTTTATCTCTAATGCTGTATTCTTTAACACAAAAATAAATACAATGGATTGGTTTTCTTCACTGCTTTCTGTTAAATCTGATTCCTCTAATCCCAATTGTAAAACTATGGTGCTTTTTTCCTTTTAGAACAACAACTGTATTCCTTTTTGTTGCTGAACTGTTTGTATTTCATTACTTAATATCCAAGAAAATTGGAAAGATAAAAGAAGAGAAGGCAGAATCCAACCAAGGAAACCATGATGGTAGCATGCTCAACCTGGGAATGTTAAACTAATAAACAATATTTGTGTTTTAATTCTTAATCTGTAAAATGGAAAACTAAAGCACCAAAAATAATAAATCCCACTTTTATGGCAAGTCTTGTGTATGCATTTCATCCTTGAATCCAAATACCTCCTCCGTGGTACCCCAATTAGACCTTTCTGTTTAGGGGTTCTGTGATCTTAATAAAGATTGACTGATTAATGAATTGATTGATTTATATAGAATAGAATAAAGAGTTGAAAGGGACCTTGAGGTCTCCTAGTCCAACTGCTTAGGCAGGCCCTACACCACTTCAGACAAGTGGTTATCCAACATCATCTTAAAAATTTCCAGTGTTGAGAATTCACAACTTGCAGGCAAGATGTTCCAATGATTAATTGTTCTAACTGCCAGGATATTTTGCCTTAGTTCTAAGTTGCTTCTCCTTGATCAGTTTCACCCATTGCTTCTTGTTCTACCCTCAGGTGCTTTGGAGAACAGGACTCCTTCTTTGTGGCAACCCCTGAGATATTGGAACACTGCTATCATGTCTCCCTTAGTCCTTCTTTTCATTAAACTAGGCATTGAGCAATGTTTTCATACGTTTAGCCTCCGTCCCCTAATCATTTTTGTTGCTTTTCTCTGCTCTTCTAGAATCTCAACATCTTTTTTACATCGTGGCGATATCTTTGGGGCTGTAATATAAACTTGGTTTGGGTGAGCAAAGGCCATTGATCTGAAACCATTTCTCAATTTCAAAGAATGCAGATGTTCCTAATAAGGGTCAACATGGGAGAACAGTTCCAAACTGACAAGAAAAGAGAAATCTCCTCTGATGCATGTACCGTATTTTTTGGAGTATAAGATGCCTCTTCCCCAAAATGAGGGTGAAAATCTGGGTGCGTCTTATACTCTGAATGGAGCCCCACCCAGCTTCTCAAAGGGAGGTTTCAGAGGCTGAAAGAAGCTTCAGAAAAGAAGCCCCCAAAAAGAGCTTCAGAAAAGAAGCCTCCAAACAGAGCTTCAGAAAAGAAGTTCCAAAACAGAGCTTCAGAGGCTTTTTTTCTGAAGTTCTGTTTTGGAGGCTTTCAGAGGCAGAAAAAGGTATTTTCTGAAATGGAGTTTTAGAGCCAAAAAGAAAAGCAAAAAGAAAAGCAAGGCACAGAGCTCACAACCAAGGAACCTGTTGCTAAAGTTCACCTCTGGGAACAGCTGACTGGGGCACCAGGAGGCGATCCACCTGCCAATCAGCTTTTTCTTATTTTCCTCCCCAAAAACTAAGGTCGCCTTATATTCAGCGTTTATACTCTGAAAAATACAGTAATTTTTCACAATCCACCATGTCCTTCTATCTCTTCCTACCTCATCCCTCAAATCTTTCTTCCCATTATATGGAAGAAATTGAGCACCCTGAAAATTAGGAACCACAAAACTATCAACCTTCGATGTGTCTCTTTTTAAATGCACATTGATCAACATGTTCTGGATGAATCTAATACCTTTCCTCTGGTGACCCACCTTCCTGAGTGGAGATGGTCCCTTCTGGACAAGGAACACAGTCATAGCAGCAAACTGGTTCTCCTTCTCGTTTCTGCTTGACAAATCCAGGATGACAATTTTCCACACATCTGGACTGAGGCAGGGACTAAGGAAAAAACAAGGAATGCCAAACAAAGTATGTTAGAAATAACCATCATTGAAAAATGGAGGTAGACATGAACATTAGTCAAGTAGTTGCTTGGGTAAGTAGTTCACTTAGGTAAATAAGAAATTTTTAACTAACTCTCAATCTTGCAGGGGATATAACTACAGGCAGATTCTTCACTTAGTTCCTCCCTTTTGCTTCTAGAATATTTCATTGTAATACAGGACATTTCAATTTAAGAAATTCTGGAGAGAAGCAATTGAGAAAAGATTTAAGCGTGAAGTAGCAGTTAGTGGTTCCTCCACATTCCTCCTTTCTTCGTGTATCCATGAGTTTAAAGCATGATGCTTTAGTCATATTAAAGTTTGGAATAAAATTTATTCTGAAAGGTTTGTGAAATTTGTATTTTACTAGATTTATTAAAACAGAATAAAAATGCAATGAAGAAAGAAACTTCCGGACAATGGGATCGGGGAAGGCTTCTTCTAGACCACATGTGTCATTGAAAAGCCATCATCACCCCAATTTGAAAGTGGACCAGGACAACCTCCCAGTTAAGATATAAAGGAAAACTTGGTTACATATTAGGTCTGGATTTGGTGCAGTGGTTAGAATGCAGAGTTGCAGGCTGACTCTCTCCACTGCCAGGAGTTTGATCCCAACTGTCTCAAAGTTAACTCAGCTTTCCATCTTTCCAAGGTTGGTAGACCAGATTGTTGGGGGCAATATACTGACTCTGTAAACTGCTTAGAAAGTGCTAGATAGCACTATGGAGCAGTACATGGACAGCTAACATCAAAAACATCATCAAAAAAGGACAACAAAAAATGTTCTTTCTGTGCCAACTCACTAAGCTCAAACTGCCCAAGGAGCTGCTGATTCAGTTCTACAAAGGAATTATTGAGTCTGTCATTTGCACCTCTTTAACTGTCTGGTTCGGTTCTGCAACCCAACAAGAAAGACACAGACTTCAGAGGATAATTAGAACTGCAGAAAAAATAATTGCTACCAACCTGCCTTCCATTGAAGACCTGTATACTGCACAAATCAAGAAGAGGGCCGTGAAAATATTTACAGATCCCTCACATCCAGGACATAAACTGTTTCAACTCCTACCCTCAAAACGACGCTATAGAGCACTGCACACCAGAACAACTAGACACAAGAACAGTTTTTCCCCGAAGGCCATCACTCTGCTAAACAAATAATTCCCTCAACACTGTCAAACTATTTACTAAATCTGCACTACTATTAATCTTCTCATCGTTCCCATCACCAATCTCTTTCCACTTATGACTGTATGACTGTAACTTTGTTGCTGGCAATCCCTATGATTTATATTGATATATTGACCATCATTTGTGTTGTAAATGTTGTACCTTGATGAACGTATCTTTTCTTTTATGTACACTGAAAGCATATGCACCAAGACAAACTCCTTGTGTTTCGAATCACACTTGGCCAATAAAGAATTCTATTCTATTCTATTCTACATAAGTCTAAGCGCTATTGCTATTTATTTGTATATTGATTTGTTAATTTTGTATGGCCGCCATGCTGGTGAACTAAGACTGCCTAGTTTTTAGACCTGTAGAAAGATGAGATGGAGATGAGGTGCCCTAAAAAAGGGTAAGTCATGCACTTTTTGCTGCATCACAAGGGATATGAGTAGGAGCCCTGTGTCAGAAAGAGATGTTTCTAAGGCAGGGGTGTCAAACTCTCTTTCATTGATGGCTGCATCAGGGTTGTGTTTGATCTCAGAAGAGGTGTGTGGCCTGGGGATATGGCCAGCTTGATGTCATTCATTGAGGCTCCAATTGTGCGTGACAGGCTCCTGCAGCCCATTGCCAGTGAAAATGGAGCTCGGGAAGGCTGTGTACTGGGCTATTTCCAGGGTGGGCCCATGGGACAGATCTAAGTACCCCATGGATTGGATCCAGCCTCCGGGCATTGAGTTTGGCACCCCTGTTCTAAAGTCAAGTTAGGTATCCAAAAAAGGTTCCTTTCTATTGAAAAACCACAGTTAGGTGACACCAACTGGCATGAAAATACAGAGCTACATTTATAATCAGCTACATTTGGAGACTCCTTTCTCCCAGAGAGACTTAAGGTAGCTAATAATCAAAGCAAACAACTGCATTCAAGGTGGTTCCTTATGAAGTGATAAGCTAAAGACGCAATCTAAGTAACTTCCCCCCACCCGCCCCAGTTTGTCCCTCATTTCTTCCAATATGAAGAAGGGCTTTTCTTTGGATCAAGTCATGTTTCAGTGCTTCAATTTTCTGGGTCAGGGCAGATCAGAACAGTCAATACGATTGCATATTGCCTTGGACTTTCTCCTTGGACTTTCTCCTCAGGACATAAAGCCTTGGACTTTCTCCTCAGGAGCAGAAGGCCTATTTGTCTGTCCCAGTGGTGAAATCCAATTTTTTTCACTACCGGTTCTGTGGGCGTGGCTTGGTGGGCAGGACAGGGGAAGAATACTGCAAAATCCCCATTCCCTCCCCAATTTGGGGCCAACCAGAGGTGGTATTTGCTGGTTCTCTGAACTACTCAAAACTTCTACTACTGGTTCTATGAGAACCAAAATCCCCAGCATTTGATGTCCATTTTCAGCAGTTTTGTCCAGATACTTGTTTGCACAGGGTACACAATATAGCCATCATCACCCAGCATCTCACGTTGGACATCGCTGAATCAATTTAAAACCGTGTTCCATATCACAGTATCTTAGGGACACCTTGTCAATTATATTGAAGACAATAAGGCACTTTAAAAAAAACTATAAGGGTTTTATTCCCCAAATTCAATTTTCACTGAAGCCTATTTGGCATGAAATCTTACTTCAGTTAGAGTGTGTCATATGCAGCTGACCTCTGAGCATGCAAAACTGTCTGTGCATCCACATAGAACAGTACTTCCTTAAAACCAGGAAGTAATGACAATGGATGGGCAGCCTGCACCATCGGGTTCTAACCAGAATCGCACTCCAAGGAGCATTTCACCCCTGCTATTTGGTGAATAGGTTTAGCTTCTTGAAATGTGTCCTAAGGCTTTGGAAAACAGAAAACGCACCAATATTTAATTCACCTTGTTGAGCAACTTTAGCTGTGAAACAGCATGTCGATCGATAGTAAGTCTCTCTCTTTCCAAAACCCCTAGTTTCATTTTAATGGGATCCTCCCTGGAGAGAATGATCGAGCTTATGATCTCCAGATCTGCTGCGACATCACCATTTCGGTCCAAATACATTATGAGGTGGGAAAGATTCCAAAACTCATTCTTCTTCAAAAATGGATGGAACTGGAATAAAAATATCCAGGAATGTTAAAAGCAGAATTGTTGTTTTATCCCATGTGGCCTTTCCACATTTTTTTTTATTCAAAAGTTTTACAGAAAATTTTTTCCTTCCCCCTCCCCTCCCCTCCTTCACAATCCCCGACTGGAACGAGCACAAGGTATAGTTAAAACAAAACAAACATATGCTAAAAATTTCCATCCCAACTTAATTATACCCCTACAATCATCAATTCCTAACTCCAAACAATCAAAATAATACATCATAATCATTCAAAAACAGTCTGATAACTCTTAGTCTGATATCTACGTTGAATATAGTCAATCCATTTTTTCCATTCCTTTAAGTATCTTTCTTGCGTATTGTCTTTCAAAAAGGCTGATATCTTCGCCATCTCAGCCAAATTGGCAACCTTCAATATCCATTCTTCTATTGTAGGTACTTCTTTTTTCTTCCAGTTTTGTCCTATTAATAATCTTGCTGCTGTTATTAGATTTAAAATCAATTTAGTCTCAATTACTGTACAGTCCGTAATAATTCCCAACAGAAAAAATTGCGGCAGGAACTTTATCTTCTTTTTCAAAACATTTTGTAAAATCCACCAAATTTTTATCCAAAAGGCCTTTATATCCTTACAAGTCCACCAAATGTGAAAATATATAGTGTCATCACAATTACATCTCCAACATTTTGCTTGCATATCTGGATACATACACGATAATTTCTTAGGATCTAAATGCCATCTATAAAACATTTTATAAAAATTTTCCCTCAGATTCTGTGCCTGCGTGAATTTAACATTTCTAACCCAATTTTTTTCCCAAGTTTCCAATAATATTGGCTCCTGAAAATTTTGTGCCCACTTTATCATACAGTCCTTTACCAAGTCCCTTTCAGAATCTATTTCAAGTAACACATTATACAATCTCTTTATATGCTCCTGAGACTGATTTCTAATTTGCTTTA
The DNA here is from genome assembly GCF_028640845.1 of Ahaetulla prasina. Lineage (NCBI taxonomy): Eukaryota > Metazoa > Chordata > Lepidosauria > Squamata > Colubridae > Ahaetulla > Ahaetulla prasina. Next base: position 25,484,774 of record NC_080540.1, on the reverse strand, counting down.
CCAAATTTCCCTCGTTCTGCTCTATACCAATTTTCTGATCTTCCTTCCATCTAGCACGTAATTGCTCATATTGAAACCAAATATAATTTTTCCCTTCTTCTTTTAGCACGTGCAGAGATTTTAATTGCAAATTACCTCTTTCAGTATACAAAAGATCTTTGTATGTAATCATTTCCTGATTCTGTTCTATATTTATATTCTCTATTGTGGCCTTTCCACATTTGAATCTTTCTTCTACAGTTGTCTAACTTGCAAATATCCTGAGTTGGAAGAACAGTTGTTATCACTATCCTCAAAAGAGAAAAAGAAAGGTTCAGCAAATTTTTTACACACACACACACACACACACTTATACATATATTCCATTGGGAATATATATATATGGATCGGCAGAAATCTCAGTCTGCTACAATTCTGTGAGTCACTAGCACACACATGCACATCTCAGCACCCAAACAGTGCGAAAAGGACATTTTGAAGCCTTGAGTCTGCAAAGGTAAGTAGAATAGCGAGAGGGGAATCCAGTGTCACATGATTTAGATTAGCAGGAAATCTGGATTCTAGCTAATATAAATCATTTATCACAGTTGATTGTCACCAGCTGATTGTTTTAAATTTCAAACCAGTAGCATTTTACGACCGTTCACCTGAACCAATCCGAACTAGCATGTCACCCTGATATACATATTCTGGAGTAGCCTTAGTTGTAGGTGCTCACTGGCTTTCAAAAGAGACAGGAAAACCATGTGTCTGAAATGATATAGGGCAGTGATGGCTAACATTTTGGTGTCATGTGCGGAGCACGCACGTGCCCACCAAATTCAATGCACACATGCATGTGCACATGATCCCTGCACTCCTGCTTTTGGCATGTGGTACTGGCCCAGTAGAGATCCCAAGCCCAGATTACTGGAGTCTGGGAGGCAAAACAGCCTTACCCCTGGAGGCCCTCTGAGGCTAAACAGCCCATTTGGACTTCTGTGGGATCAAGGCCTGTTTTGTCTCCCAGGCTGCTGAGTCTTTCTAGGAGCTTAGAGGGTGAAACTTTATTTATTTATTTATTTATTTATTTAATCATATTTATATACCCTATGTCCCAAGGGACTCAGGGCGGTTAACAGCCACAAATATACATAACAAGTTAAAACCCCAATTAAAAACTTATTAAATACGGTTGAATATTAAAACCCCAATATAATAAAACCCCATTAAAACCAAATTTAAATTTAAAATCCTAGTCCAGTCCTGCATAAAAAGATGTGTCTTAAGCTCACAGTAAAGGTTCAAGGTCAGGAATTGATGAAGTCCTGGGGAAGTTCTTCCAGAGGTGGAGCCCCCACAGAAAAGGCCCTTCCTAATGGAGCACTGCCTGGCTGACGCACCCTGAGGAGTCCTCCCTGTGAGCATGGTCAGTGGGAGGCAATCAGCAGTAGACGGTCCCAGAATCCCGCCAAATGCCATGGAGCAAAGATAATTACAAAACCTTGAAGCGCCCGAGGCCACAGGTAGCCAGTGCAGTCTGCAGGAGAGGTGTCACATGGGAGCCAAGAGCTCTCTATCACCAGCAGAATCAAAAGCTATCACCCCCACCCCACTCCCTGGAGGCCTCAGGCCAGAAATGGCCCAGTTCTCAAAAATGGAACCCAGGAGGGCTGGCTCCTGAGCTCCATTTTCACTGGTAGAGGTACCACAAGCCGATCCTTCACTATTTCCAGGGCAGCCCCAGGGGCCAGTTCTAAACACCCCACAGGTCAGATCTGGCCCGCAGGACTTGAGTTTGACACCCCTATCTCAAAGTGTTAGATATGGAAAAAATGAGTTCAGTCACAAGAGAAGAGATTCTGGCTGAATGAGATGAAAAACATCCTAAAAGGAGGAACAATTTTAGAGCTGATCTAGTGAACCGGAGAAGCTCAAGTTTCCTCTTCACTGATTGCTTTAAACAAAGATCCAGCAGTCATTACTTAAAGAAGCTTTAACTGGAATTTCTGCAGACAGGAGGAGTTGTACTAGATGGCCTCAGTGACTCCTTCAAATTTATGAACATAAAATTCTAAAATGCTAATTGCAAATTCATAGAGACAGGCATTTATTTTAAAATTCATGCATACTTTATAAAATTAACACTGTTTAATATCAAAATGTATGTGTCATGGTACCCGCTCTTTGGAAAATTATCTGCAAGTGATTAGGTTGGTAAAATGTGTTTGCTTTTTGAAGCATAAAATGGTTGATATGGAGAGGAGGCGTGGCCAGCATTGTGATGCGACAATGTGAATGGGGCTCCAGGAAGAACACTGAAATTTGGGTCATTTTGGGGTCCTTATGGACCATAGCTGTCCTGGAGGGACAGAAGAAAGAAGGAAACAAAGGAAGTTGAAATTCCTGCAGCACCAGCATCTAGCCTAGTGACAAGGAAAGGCAGCCATTAGGAGCTGCCAAAGTCGGAGCCAAACAAAAGGACTGAGCAGGAGCAGAGATTTGAACAGGGTATTGTTATCGGGTGAGTGATTGGCCAACTCACAGGTAAGAAGAAAAAACTTTTAAAGCTAAAAAGATTTTCCAATTTGAAGAAAAAGCTAAGATCAGGAGCTAATTGGCACATGGAAACTTAAAGCGGAGGAAACAAACAGCAAAGAGGATTTATAAGACAAAAGCCCTAAAAGAAAACATTCCATCTGGACTTTAAAATTGGATTTGGAAGAAATTATAAATATTAAAAGGAGAAGAAAATTGAGGAAAGCATCTTTACTAACAAAAGGATATAATTGAGGAAGACAAGCAATGTTTTTGTGGATTAACAAGTGACTTTTTTGCTGGGATTTGTGTATTGAGAGAAACGTCACTGGAGAGGAAAACTAACATTGCATTTAGGCTACTATCGGAAAGACCAAGGAGTGTTTGTTTAAACAGCTATGGCACAACTTCAAAAGACTGGAAAGATCAGGGACTTGAACTAGAACGATTTAAAAAATAATAAAACACTGAACTGGCCTGCATTTGGAAACAGAAAAAGGAAAGAAAGAAAAAGAGACAATATTTTGGACTTGAATTAACTATATATAAGTCAAAATAAATTTAAAATCCTTTCTCCTAATATTGAGAATATGGAGAGTTAGGAGGATGAGTATGAGGAATTATGGAAATGCTTCAAATGGTACGAGAATCCTTTAAAGGAATAAAGAAGCAGAGAAGTGGCTTGAGAATAAAAAAATGATGAAGAAATTATGAGGAAGAAACAAGAGGAAAAAAATACAGTGCTGAAAAACAAATAAGTGAGGATAAAAATACAGATGATTATATTGGGATTGATAATGAGAGAATAGAAATGGGGAGGGGGAAGGATACTTTAAAAAAGAAAGGGAAAAAAGGAAAGAAGAAAAGATTGAGGGGGAAAATGGATGATTACATTGGGATTGTGACAGAATAAAGAGAAGAGGAGGAAATGGAGAAAAATTGAGGGGAAATCAAAAGGGTATAAATTAGAGAAAGGAGGTGGAAAAGAAGATACAAGAAAGAGAGAAAGAAGAAGAAGAGAATGAGAAGGAGAAAATATTAAGAGATGGAATTTTGGAGATTGAAAGCAAATGGTTAAAAGGAGGAGAAAATGAATAATAGAAAAGAAATTAAAATAGTTGCAGAAATTTTAGGAATGATGGAAATTAGAAGAAATATATAGATTGCAAAAGGATAGTAAGAAATGTTGAAATGAAGTGAATGAAGGAGCAGAAAGAAGGAATATACCGTTTAATGTAAAATGGAGAAGTAGATGAAATGTGGAAGATATAATGGGATATATGTTTTTTTCTTTTGTGTCTGAGAATTCACGGAATGAGAAAGAATTATAGGATGGTAAAGAAATAAATTTTAAAATATAGAAAAGAATGGAAAAATTAAATGAAGTCCAGATTTAAAAAGAAGTCAAGAAGTTAAAAAAGAAGTAGATTGTTTAAAATAAATAAATAAATAGTCCAGCAGATGAAATGTAAAAAACAGTATGGTTTATAAGTGAAAATGATTGAAATTAAGATGTAAAACGGAATAAAATTGAAACGTTAGGAAATGATGTATACTATTGGAAGAGAAGTTTGAGAAATATACTCAATAAATGAGAAAATCGGGGTTGTCTGGACACCAGAAATATTGAAATGAAAATAAATACAGCAATGGAGAGAGATAAGAAGAAGGAGAGAGATGGAAAGGGAGAAGGAGGGAGAGAGAAAGAAGAAAGGGAAGAGGAGAGGAGGAAAGGTAGGGGAAACAATAGTAGGGAGAAGGTTAGACAGGGAGGAAGTAGGGAGGAGGTGGAAGAAGGAAGGGGAAATAGAGAAGGAGTGGGAGAGGAGAGAAGAAAGTAGGTAGGATAAAATACCTACTTTCCAGAATGACTGCTGATAGAGGGAGCAACTCGAGGCTCCCATGTAACACCCCTCCTGCGCAAGCTGCACTGGCTTCCGGTGGTCTTCCGGGTGCAATTCAAGGTTTTGATTACCACCTTTAAAGTGCTCCATGGCATAGGACCGGGTTATTAACGGGACCGCCTGCTACTACCGATTGCCTCCCATCGACCTGTGCGCTCCCATAGGGAGGGTCTCCTCAGGGTGCCGTTGGTCAGACAATGTCGACTGGCGACCCCCAAGGGGGAGGGCCTTCTTTGTGGGGGCTGCCTCCACTTCCTGACCTCCAGACCTTCTGACGCAAGTTGAAGACATTTTTATTTCATCGCGCAGGGTTGGCTTAATATAGTTTTAATGGGTTTTTTTATTAAAAGTTTTAGTTTTTTAGCCAAATTGAATTAGTTTTTTAAAAAGGTTTTTAATTTTTGTATTCTTTGTTTTACCTGGCTGTAAACCGCCTTGAGTCCTTCGGGAGAAGGGCGGTATATAAATTAAAATAATAATAAAATAAAATAAAAAGGAAGGAGGAAGAGGAGTGAGAAGGAGAAGAAAGGATTGCTATAAAAAAAAAAGATAAAATGGAAGAAAGGCAACCCTGAATATATTTGAATATATTAGGATAAAAATTGAAACAGTTAAAAAAAAAGAATGAAAGAGAATGACTATTAATAAAAATGGAGAAATTAGAACTTGAGGGCGAAAGAAGATGTGACTTAGCGAAATGAGCAAAAAAAATATTAGGATATGGATAAAAATTATGAAAAAAAATATTCTGGCAAAAATTGTAACTAAGTAAAATATATTTGAATATGTTAAATTGGATAAGATATGAGATGGCCAATATGTTCATTAATTATGTATGTGTGTAGGGGGTGGAATTAAAAAATCAATAAAAACTTAAGTTTTTTTTAAAAAAATGGTTGAGATGGTTCCCTTACTCCTTTGTATTACCTTCTCCAAAAAAAGTAAGTTTCATGGATCTTTGTTGGGACTCCATACCTGCCATGGCTTCAGCCTTTCAGTCCCCAGCCTCTCTTCTCGCCCTTTCCTTCTCCTCTTCAATATGGAGGAATAGGCAGCATTCAAGGCATGGGCGAGGGTATTCATCATGGCATAAACATGGCGGTTATATAGGTTCCACAACCTGCTTCTTTCCGCTTTGGTGTTCAGTGGTGATGTCTGAACGCATCTTGTCCGGCCTTTGACAGAAATGTCGTCTTTTGAAAAAGAACAGCAAAAAGTCTGATTTGTGACCTGTGGTGTCAGAAAGAAATCTGATTCAAAGAAACCATCGTTTTCCCTTTTTTTCCACTGAAAACCGTAGTTCCAAACACTATGGACATATTTGAGAAATGAGTGTCTTCCTATCTGCATTTCCCCATAGTTTGCACATAGCCATACTTTTCCTTCAATGGGTTCTGGCAAACCTTGAAGGGTTGAATGGAAAAGAAGAATTTTGTCCAAAAACAAAAAAAATTCTGTGAACTGAACAAAGACATTGACTTGTTTCCACTTAGAGAGGGAATCCCTGAGGGGTGCTGTAGGTGCAGAGATTGAAAAGAGTTGTGATAGAACAATACAAATCCCATTCCTGACAAGCAGAGGTGTCAAAGTCCTCATGAAGTTCATTCCACTCTCCGTGTCTGAAGCAAAGAGACCAATCAAAGACCATCCAAAATGGAGGAGCACTTTGACAATTCCTGCGTAGATAACCCCTAATTTGGGGAGCATATGGTAGAAAAAAGGGAATTGACTTTTATCACGCAGAGCTTCTGCAGCAGTTGAACGGATCTGGGGGGAAAATGAAGAATGCTGTATTTAGTGGTCAGTTATTAGCTTCATAAATCAACTCAACAACTTGCCCACCCCTTTTAACTTTTCAGCTTCTATTTTAAGTATTCCTTTAGACAATAACCCTTTCCTATCTATTTTTCTTTACTTCCTCTTCAACCTCCCTCTCCCCTAAATCTCATAGAGCTCCTTCTTAACAGAATCAGTGCTTGGAATACTTTACCTGACTCTGTGGTCTCTTCCCATAATCCTAAAAGCTTTAACCAAAAACTTTCTACTATTGACCTCACCCCATTCCTAAGAACCATAATGCAGGCACAAACCAGTTTACCGTTCCTGTCCTATTGTTTTTCTTTTTCTTCTTCTTATATATATATATGCTTATACCTCCTTATATTTACTCATATATCTGTTTGTATAATATATAATCTTTTTGTATGACACCTACATATATTGTTGTGACAAAATAAATAAATAAATAAATAAATAAATAAATAAATAAATATCACCTTTAATTACACAGTTCATGACAAAGCAATTGTCAACAATGGATTATCTGTGTCTAAATCCTTATTCTTTGTTCTTCTTCATCTTTCCACTCTGAACTTTATTCAAGAGGAACAAGATATGGTTTTAGCCATAACATCTATTATTATAATATTAATAATAATAACAGAGTTGGAAGGGACCTTGGAGGTCTCCTAGTCCAACCCCTTGCCCAAGCAGGAAACCCTACACCATTGGTTATCCAACATTTTCTTAAAAATTTCCAGTGTTGGAGAATTCACAACTTCTGCAGGCAAGTTGTTCCACTTATTAATTGTTCTAACTGTCAGGAAATTTCTCCTTAGTTCTAAGTTGCTTCTTTCCTTGATCAGTTTCCACCCATTGCTTCTTGTTCTACCCTCAGGTGCTTTGGAGAACAGCCCGACTCCCTCTTCTTTGTGGCAACCCCTGAGATATTGGAACACTGCTATCATGTCTCCCCTAGTTCTTCTTTTCGTTATTTATTTATTTATTTATTTTATTCAATTTCTATACCGCCCTTCTCCCGAAGGACTCAGGGCGGTGTACAGCCAAGTAAAAAATCACAATATCAATATTAAAAGAAATTAAAACAAGCATATTATAAAATGGCCAAATTTAAACACTAAATATTAAAATATAAATAACCCAATAAAATTTTAACCCAATAAAATTTTAAGCCAGTCCCGCTTGAATAAATAATGCCAGCTCACGAAAGGTCCAAGATCAGGTACTTGACGTAAACCAGGGGAAGCTCATTCCAGAGTGTGGAGCTCCCACAGAGAAGGCCCTGCCCTGGGGCCAGCCGACATTGTTTGGCGGACGGCACCCTGAGAAGGCCCTCTGTGAGCGATGGTGTGGAGGCATGTAACAGCAGGCGGTCCCGTAAGTACCGGGTCCTAAGCCATGGAGCGCTTTAAAGGTGGTGACCAAAATCTTAAAGCGCACCCGAAGACCACAGGAAGCCAGTGCAGACTGCGCAGGAGTGGTGTTACATGGGAGCAACGAGTTGCTCCCACTATTACCCGCAGCTGCATTCTGGACTAACTGCAGCCTCGGTGCACTTCAAGCAGCCCCATGTAGAGAGCATTGCAATAATCCAGGCGAAGTAGAGATGAGTGACCGTGCATAAGGCATCCCGGTCAAGGAAGGCGCTGCCAGAACTGGTGGAAGGCCCTCTGAGACGGCCGCCAAATGATGCCAAACGACAGCCGCCCATCCAAGAGTACTCCCAAGTTGCGCACCCTCCCTAGTAAAACAGCCAGCTGCAGCTGCAGCTGACTGAACCGGGGTGCCGGCATCCACAGCCACTCCGTCTTGGAGGGATTGAGCTAAACTAGGTATACCCAGTTCCTGCAACTGTTCTTCATATGTTTTAGCCTCCAGTCCCCTAATCATCTTTATTGTTCTTCTCTGCACTCTTTCTAGAGTCCCCACATCTTTTTTACATTTTGGCGACCAAAACTGAATGCAATATTCCAAGTGTGGCCTTACCAAGGCCTTCTAAAGTGGAATTATTAGACTAATCTATTATTTATTTGTAGAGAAGAACCTGCGAATAGTGGGTCCCACAGATTGGGATATTTTTTATTTATTTATTTATTTTTGTCACAACAGTATACACAAACAAATGTCATAGATAAAACAGCATATCTTGAAGAATATATATATATATATATTATAGCAATATATATTATAGCAATATATATATATATATATATATTGCTCCCAGAAGCACGAAGCTGAAGCCTGAAGATGTTTAATGAGACTCAAAACGCGCCAAGACACTTCAATTTTATTTGGAGCCCCAACAAAGACATATATATATATATATATATATATATATATATATATATATATATATATATATATATATATATTATGCGCTATATTAATTAGATATAATGAAGGGAACAATAGGACAGGAACAGTAGGCACATTTGTGCTCTTATGCACGCCCTTTAAAGTCCTCTCAGGAATGGGGTGAGGTCAATAGTAGACACTTTTTGGTTGAAGATTTTGGGATTTTGAGTAGAGACTATGGAGTCAGGTAATGAGTTTCAAGCATTAACAACTCTGTTACAGAAGTCATATTTTCTGCAATCAAGTTTGAAGCGATTGACATTTAGCTTGAATCTATTTTTTGCTCTTGTAATATTGCGATTGAAGCTGAAGTAGTCTTTTATAGGAAGGATATTGCAATAGATGATTTTGTGTTAAACACAGGTCATGAAGTCGAGAGTTGTAAGTTTTCTAATCCCAGGATTTCAAGTCTGTCAGTATAAGGTTTTTTGTTGTTTTCGGAGGAGTGAAGAACTCTTCTAGTAAAATATTTCTGGACTCGTTCTATTATGTTTATGTCAGAGATGTGGTATGGGTTCCAGACGGATGAGCTGTATTCAAGAATAGGTCTGGCAAATGTTTTGTATGCTCTAGTTAGTAGTGTAGAGTTTTGAAAAGAAGCTAAAAATTAGGTTTACAACTCTTAGGGCCTTTTTTGCTATGTAGTTGCAGTGAGCTTTGGCATTAAGGTCATTAGATATGAGAACTCCAAGGTCTTTGACAGGGTGGGGGTCGTCAGTTAGGTAATGTCCATCCAGTTTGTACTTGATGAGGTTCTTTTTCCAATATGTAAGACTGAGCATTTGCTGGTTGAGATTTGAGTTGCCAAGTTTTAGACCAATCAGAAATTAAGTCGAGGTCTTCTTGAAGGGTAGAAGTATTATTAGTGGTATTAAATAGTTTGACATCATCAGCAAAGAGAACACAATAATTTGAGATTAAGTCACAGAGATCATTTATGTATAGTATGAAGAGTGTTGGTCCAAGAACACTACCTTGGGGAACGCCACTTTGACAGGAACAGGATTTGATATAGCGTTGCCAATTTTGACCACTTGTTGTCTGTTTGACAGGAAGGCATTTATCCAATTGTGAAGAGGTCCAAATGTAGGATTTTAGTTTAAGGAGTAGTTTATCATGTACTACTGAATCAAAAGCTTTTCAGAAGTCTATGTAGATTGCATCTATTGCTTTTCCTTGATCAAGGTTGGTAGTCCATATTTTTTGCAGTGGAGAAGTTGTAGGTTACAAGACAATTTTTTCTGAAACCAAATTGTTTATTAGATAGAAGGTTGTTTCAAGATGGAGTGTAATGGATTGGTTAATGATGGATTCCATTACTTTGCATGAGACACAACATAGAGAGATAGGTCTGTAATTTTCAACAAGGCTTGGGTCTCCTTTTTTGAAGATAGGGATGACTGTGGCTAGAGACCAGAGTTTTGGAAGGGAACAAGTTTTGAAGGCTTTATTAAAAATTATGCTTAGGGGTTCAGCTATATTAATTGAAAGTTTTTTTAAAAAGTATGCACATAGTCCATCTGATCCGATGGATAATGATGGTTTTAGGTTGCGAAGGGCTTTTTCAACATTATCTTCTGTGAAGTCTATATGTGTTAGGTCGTTGTTATCTTCTGTGGAATCTATGTGTTAAGTCGTTGTTAACATTTTTGGTACGAATGTTGGATATGAGCCATCACTGTTTACAAAGACTGAGCTGAAGAATATGTTAAAGAGGTTTGCTTTAACTGTTTCGTCAGTACATTCTTTACCGTTAGGTTCTTTTAGTGGTGGAATGGATCTTGTTTCTTTAAGTTTATTGTTTACAAAATTATAAAAAGCATGACTGGAATTGGTGCATAGAAGGTCTTCTTCTTGTTTGGTGTGGTAAGTGTTACATTCTGTTTTTATTTGGTTGCAAATATTTTTGTAGCGGTTTTTGAAGTTTGCTACATAACCCTTTTTGGTTTTTTTCCAGAGGGATTTTTTTTTTTTGGATTGCAGCTTTTTTATTGATATGGGAAATTTGCTTTTCCTTTTGATTTTGGTGATGATTTGGGGTACATATAGTTTGATGATTTTATTGATTTCAAGTAGGAATACTTTATAGTGGTCATCTGTAGTGATACAGATTGAGAATAGATTTTGCCAGTCAAGAAATGAGAGATCATTATTTATAAGGTCATAGTTGGCTTTTTTAAAATTGTAGTTTGGGGTACTATTGTTGAGATGATTTATGCGAGGGCATATGTTTAGACAAAAGTCTATCATGCAGTGGTCACTGTTGGAAAAGGGTTCTTTTCTTGTAGTCCATAAATTGAGTTTGCGTTATTACAAAAGATGAGGTCGAGGCAGTTCATGAGCCTAGTATTGTTAGTTACTAGTTGTTCAAGGCCAAGGTTTGTGACTGCGTTGTAAAGAGTAGTATGGATTGGTTTGGTTGTACATTCATTTGTTTTCCAGTTTATAGAAGGTAGATTTAGGTCTCCCAGAAAGATGAGAGGATATGGGCAAGAGGTAGCCCATGTTAGTAGTGAGGTTAACATATTTGCATGAGCGATGTCGTAGTCAGGGGCTCTGTAGCATAGTATGAATCTTAGTGTGATATTGGTGGACAGGTCACATACAATAGTTTCAGGTAGAGAGAGTTTATGTGCAACTTGAATATTTTTTAAGTTCAGTGATTTTTTGTAAAAAATAGCTACTCCACCACCTCTGCAGTGATCATGATCTGATCGAAGAACTTGGTATTCTTTATTTGAAATAATGGAGTCAGTGAAGGATGAGTTTAGCCATGTTTCACAAACAAATATGTCAAATGTACCATTGTTTAATAAGAGGATAAATTCAGGTAATTTGTTTACAATACTTCTTGCATTTAATAGTTTACATTTGAGACCTGTAGAATTAAGTGGAGGGGTGTGCATACCTAGTTTTGATTGGTAGTTGATTGAGGGTTTTTTGTAACAGGTGGTAGAAGGTAGGTTGGTTGAGTAATGAGTGGTTGATCGTTAGATGATTGGAGTTTTTGATTGGGTGGTTGAAGATTTGCAGATTGATCGATGGGTGAATGTGTGTTTTGATTTATAGATGGATGGATGCCTTGTTTGGTGGATGGTTGAGTGTTTTGATTGGAGTGAGATTGGGTGATGTGTTGATTGAAGGATTTTCTTTTTATACATTCTGCACGGTAATCAATATATAGGTTGGTTTCTCCTTCTTCAAGTCGTCGTTTGAGCTCTGAACGAAGTTCACGGGATCTGATACGTTGAAGGAATGATAAGTCTGGTCTAGCTCTAAGTTTGTTGTAACTGAGGTTGTTTTTGGCTATTGTGTTTATAGTATAAATAAGATTTCTTTTGCTGGTTTCATTTTTGCATATGATTCTACAGAATTTGGGTGCTATTGAACCATCGTTGTATTTGAATTCAGGTCCATCTCTAGAGACTTCGGTTATTTTGCTAGGGTCAAAGGATGTTAATTTGTAATTTGAAATGAAGTTTCGTATTGTATCAATATCTGGTTCATTTGTAATAGCTAGACCAAATAATATAGCATTTTGACGTTTTTTCTCTCTCTCCATTGTATCTTTTACTAGCATTTCTACGTTGTTAGGGTGATTGGTAGAAGTTTGTGATTTAGTTTGTGTACAAGGTAATGTTTGTTGAGTTGGGAGATGTTTTTGGTCAGTTGTGGTTTTATTTATTTTAGTTGTAAGTTTATTTTCAAGGTTTGTTATAATTTTATTTTCAAGGTTTGAGAAACGTGCATCAAGTTGTGTATCCAGGTTTGTGAAACGTGTATCCGGGTTTGTGAAACGTGCATCCAGGTTTGTAATTTTATTTTCAAGATTTGCTATAATTTTATTTTCAAGTGAACGTGCATGTTGTGCATCCAGTTTGTGTAGTAATTTTTTTCTAAGTTTGTTTGAATGTTGTTAATGATGGTTTTTTCAATGTTTGATATAATAGAGTTAGTGATAGTTTTTTCTAGATTAGCTTGAATGGATTCGATGATATTTTGTTGAGATTTAGTATTTGAATTATCTTCATATTGGTCATTATTTGTAGCTGCGTCTATTGATCGGGAACGTTTTGGATTTTTTATTGGAATTTCTGCCTGGCATGTTTGATATTCAGTTAATATTTTACAGTTGATTTTGCTGTAATTATATTAATGTTAATATTTGTTTAATCTTTCCACTAGGTGGCAGTGTTGAAAAGATGGAGAATGAGTGTATGTAGGAATCAAATTTAGTGAGGTAGAATTTCTATATTACTCTATATATTTTAGTTTAGTTTAGTTTTGTTTAGTTTTGTTTTTTCTTTCACAGTTTTACTACTTTAATCTTTCTTTTCCATAACTTTTCACTGTAAGATAACACTTTTTAAGTATGTGAGGTTTAGTTCGTGGGGATGTTAATGATGGAGGTAGCGTGGTTGATAGAGATGGCGGATGTTTTAGTTTGTAGAGAAGGAAATGGTGGGAAGATGAAGATGGATGAAAGCAGTGATAACGGTGATGGTAGATGCTGGTGGGATGGAGATAATTTTAAATGACTCACCCTGGCAATCAGCTCCTTTTAGGCGGGATTTTCAAAATCAAAGTTGTAAAGCATTATTTTTCCTTTCTGAACCGATTATAAAATTACATAGCCATGGCTTCCTTTTCACAGAGTGGTACCCCAGGATTTCAACGCTCCTCACCTTGAATGTGGGCAGGTGGTAGAATAGCAGAGAATTTGAATGAAGCTTCAGAATAGAATAGAATAGATTATTATAGAATATTATTATTATTTCTTGAATAGTTCAGCCAATAAAAAAATAGTTTTTTTATATATTTATAATATATAAATTTATTATAATTATAAATATATATTTTTATATATATTTTATATATTTATATATATAGTTAAGCCAATAAAAAAATCCTTTCCAGGAGCTTTGTTGTTCTTCAAATCCTTTGTGTTGAATTTGATCATGGACTGATTAGGGTGAAAAATAGTTGACATATTGATTAATATGCTTGTACTTTTTAAATGAATTGGACTAATAATGGTCTCATAAGTCCACAAACATATATTTCTTATAAACTTTAGGTAATATAACTATTGATTCTTTGCATAAACCTGAATTTGTACATCATTGAAAATATTATTTTGTTAAGCTGATATAGAAAACAAAACTTCCATCTTTTCCTACACTGAGAGATTGCACAAGACAAATTCCTGTCCAATCACACTTCACAACCAAAAAATTCAATTCTATGGGAATGTCATGAAATTATATGGCTGCTTGGATGCTACACACTCACACACACACACACACACACTATCAATCCCATCCCTAGACAACATACCTAGAGTGGCCATGGAGAAAAACAGCTCTTGAATTCGTGTGAGGTATTACTAAGGTTTTACAAATCCTTAGTAAAACCGCACCTAGAATACTGCATCCAGTTTTGTTCACCATGTTACAAAAAAGATGTTGAGACTTTGGAAAAAGTGCAGAGAAGAGCAACTAAGATGATTAAAGACCTGGAGACTAAAACTTACAAAGAACGGTTGCAGGACTTGGCTATGGGTAGTCTAGAGAAAAGAAGGACTAGGGGTGACATGATAGCAGTGTTCCAGAATTTGAGAGGATACTACAAAGAAGAGGGGTTCAACTTATTTTCCAAAGCACCAGAAGGCAAGGCAAGAAACAATAGATAGAAACTAATCAAAGAGAGAAGCAACCTGGAATTTAGGAGGAACTTCCTAACAGTGAGAACAATTAACCAGCGGAACAGCTTGACTCCAGAACTTGCAGATGCTTCATCACTGGAGTTTTTTAAGAGGAGACTGGACAGCCAGTTGTCTGAAATGGTGTAGGGTCTCCTGCTCGAGCAGGGGGTTGGACTAGCAGACCTCCAAGATCCCTTCTAGCTCTATTCTGATGGATTGATTGACTTCCATCGAGGAGATACAGTTCGCTTACCCATCCTACCATTCTACCCAATTTACTAGATAGAGAGGCACACATACAAACCTGTGGGATTTTGTAGGGGGCTATTAATGTTGACATCTGGATGGAGATATCCCTGTCGGTTCGATCAAAAACAACCAAATGGTTGTCCTTCTTTCCACAGCTGTAGTTGGGAACATTGGCTTCTCCTGCAGAGAGGATGTCCAGCAAGGCATCTGATGTGCCAAGAGTGCTGAAATAGTCATCGTGGATATTGTACCCAAGTGTGAGATTGTGCAGGAGCGGGAAATTCTTACCGACCATTTGAATAGCGAAAATATGGCATAGGATTCTAGACTGATCAGAGGATATTCTAGTGTAAAAAAATGTTCATTTTATCATCATCGCCACCACCGTCATCAGTCGTAAAATATATTTTATATTTTTATAGGTATTTTTGCTAACGTTCCAGTTTTAGAGGCTTCAACTGCAAAGT